>NW_021963181.1:0-156351 GCF_901765095.1 Microcaecilia unicolor | reverse complement strand
CACGTTACAGTGATGGACCCGACAGTACTCCAAGGGATATTCAGAAATACTGATTGTTTTCTCATAACTTTCCCCAATCTTACCTTTCAATAACTTTATCCCAGAATTCTTGCAGCAGTTCTGTGTTTGGCACGTTTAGGCTTTTGCTTCAAATTCACTTCATACAACAGAAACAGCTTGATTTTTTATCCAGGAGTATTCAAATCAGCTCAACTACTGTGACTGGAAACAGGTGGTCCCCATTTAAGTTATTATGGGCCTTATTAAGCTTTTTAGAAATGGAACTAAGCTGGTTTGCTGAAAAGACTTCTGCAATCAAAACTTTTTAGTTTCTTTTTCTATAATATTTCTTTCACCTTGAAAGTGGAGCATATATTTTGTAGTTCAGTGAAACAAACTCCTACTTCAATGCATTCTGAATTGTATTTTTAAATAGCAGAATGTGAACAAAGTACAAAGGTATAAGTAATTTTATAGGGCCTTATATATCAATATCATACCATTTTTAATTCTATCACATTAACACATGGATATCATTTTCAAATGGTTATAAGTGTGACTATGACAATGTATGCATTCGGTATAAGGAAATTATAGGGAAGAAATTCTTTATGTTATGTGTGTTTTCTCTGACATATATTTCTGATTTTGCTCCTAGGGTTTTCTTCTATTGCAAGTGTTATCCATTGGCCACTATCCCAAAACAAAGCAACTTTCTTTGTGCATGTGCATAGTATCTGTTACTATGTTCATTAAAGTGGTGAGCTGTAGCTTCTCTTGCTGTTCCTCAAATACACCTTAAGCTTCAGTAGCTCAGTTCACCAGGTTATAATGCATAGTTGTACTTAGTAATTAGGTTCATTTTCAAATACAGCCAGTGTTAGGCAGTCTGGTCAATCCTGCAGTCCTCTGTATAGCTTCAAATCAACAAACTACCCCCTTTCTTTAATCTTCTTTAGAAAAAGCAGCAAAAACCACTGATAAAGACTAGGATTTTACACCTCCTCACCATTTCACGATAATGGATTAAATAAAGTTCCTTCACACTAACCACAGGTCTATAGGTGAAATCCACAGTGTTTTATGCACTTTCCTCAGAGAATCAATCTGTCTTGCAGTTCGACAACGTGCACCTGTGATCAGGCAAGAACTACAAGAAGGTAGTGGAGCTGAAGGGAGGAGAAGGCTGCCGCTCTACTGTACTCTGCCCCGCCCGCTTTCCCGCAGCGCCAGGCCCCGGGAACAAAGGGGGAGGAGTGGGTCCGGGCCCCCGGAGAGAGATAGAAAGCCGCAAGCAGGGAGGGGCAGAGCAGCCTTACTGGAATACTGGCTATACCATACAGGGAGGGAACCCTGAAACTCGGAGGGAGGGAACGGCCCTGGAACTGGGAGGCACGGCCCTAGACTGGGAGGGAGGGAGGGCCGGGGGCCATGGCCCACACTCTCATTCTCACACATACACTCTCTCTCACAGACACACTCGCACCCAGTCTCACTCTCTCTCTTTCTCACAGTCACTCTCACACACACTCTCTCAAACATACACACTCTGAGGAAAACCTTGCTAGCGTCCATTTCATGTGTGTCAGAAATGGGCCTTTTTTACTAGTAACATATATTTCAAAAACAAAAGAACCTCACTGTATGTTACCATGTCTATGTATGGTGCCTGCACATGAGTAGTGCTGTGATCCTGGGGGGCACTGTTTCACACCAGGCTGCCTCTAATTGATCTCCATGCCCTCATGGAGACATTGTGGTGTGACAGGTGGTGGTAGTGTTTGAAATCTTCTCAGCTCTGTCTCTGGCACACTGATATTAGACTCCCTCTGAATAGACATGACTGTTCACACTGAGGAACACTCCTCCATGTGCAGGAGGTATGTATGCATATTTTGTACATGCAGAGAATGTGCTGCCATTGCCACGGATGTTTTCTTGATGTGGGGACCAGTACCGCCATTGCATGTTTTGCGTAGTGTCTTTCTGATTGGCAGAGGCATTTACTCAGAACCTCTATGAAGTTTGTAGGGCATTTTCTTTCTAAGCATTTTTTAAAATGCATTTTCAAATATCAGAACATGTTTATTTATTTCTTCCATTATGGACTTGCATGTTTAAACATTTTCCAGTAAATGCTTACGTCACCATTTGAACGTCATATTGAAAATGTTTCCACGTCTACTGACTATAGCATATCAATATTTGTATGTTGCACAATGCAGATGGTAGACTCTATGAATAGTTTAGGAACAAAATTTGCTCTTTAGTTATCTATGACCTCCCAAATTGATTCAATAGTGTGATTATGTTATAATCATCAATGAAACATTCAGCAGTTTAGACCTCTTCGATCTCTACAAATGTGGCATTACTTTAATACTCTGCAGTTACTAGTATGCTGAATTATGGCAATTCCCTCTATCAAAGCCTTGTAAAATGCAGCCTTATACTCAGGGGTGTGATGACAATGTTCTGGGCTCTCAGGCAATAATGGTCATGAGTCCCTAACCACATATCAAAAGTGATTAAATTAAATGGATGATAGGGAGAGAGGGCCCCTTACCACTGTGGGCCCTCTAGCACTGCCCTATTGTTCCAAAGGTCAGTCTGCCCCTGTTTATACAGTACCATGTCTATCAACTGGCTGCAAAAGGTACAAATTATTCCAATAACAGTCTTTACAGTAGCTGCCATTTGAATCGATATCTAAGATTATATTACTATGTTTGACATATAAGATGGTCATATTGGGAGATACTGCATTAACCTGCCCATAGGCTTGCCCATCCATACCAGCTACTAATCTTTACTATACTTTACTCTTCCTCAGAGCTTCTCTGTGCTTGTCTCATGCTTTCTTGATACAGTCTTCATCTCCAGTACCTCCATTGAGAAGCGATTACATGCATTTACCATTTTGTTCCATAGAAAATTATTTCCTAAGATTACTCCTAGAGAAAGTATTTCCTTAGAGTATTCCTATGAGTCTATTATTGCTAGAATCATAACAGAAAGAATTATTACATTTTTCCGCTATTCTACATTTGTAAGGTATCTGTGGTTCCTACAGTAATTCACTTAACAGACATGTCTGTTCAGATAGGGTGGTATAACAAATAATAAAAACATAAACATTAACTTCCCCCTCTAACTTTGTAACAATTAACTTTGACTCAACAATGGACATTTAACTGTAGTGTCTTGAATTGTGGAATTTTCATACTTTACAGGTTCAGTTAGAAAGTAGCTACCATCCTTTAAAACAAAAGCAAAGTCTTGGCTATTTGTTCAAGTGTTCAGGTAATGGTTCAGTGAGCGAATAAAAAATATATATATTTCCCTTTAGGATACGGAGTAAGGGAACTAAAAGTCAAGGTTTTCATGGGTAGCCTTTAAGTCAGTATTTTATTCTTTGAGTTTACTGGTTATGATTTTATTTGTTAGCATTTGGAGAGTGTCACAAAGTTTTTGATTTATACATTTGTTTTGTTGTATTACTGAAACAACATGTTTATAATACACATTGAGGGCCCTGTTTACTGAGGTGCGCCAACATTTTTAGAGCACACTAAAAATTAGTGCACGATAATGCTAGAGACACCCATGTGCTAAAAACTCTAGTATGCCTACAGCGGCTTAGTAACAGGGCCCCAAAACATTTTTGAGAAATGTGGAATCTTAAGTTAAATAAATAAATAAATGTCATTGATATTTCTTGTATCATTTCAAATAGTTTTCAGCATAGTCTACTATCCCAACTCAAACTTGGATATTTTTTATCCCTATCATGTTTAGGCGCAGATCCATCCCTGGTGAGGTAGGTAAGAATTATGCTGTTGTCTGAGCCTTGATTTAAAGGTTCAGATGATAGAATGCTCCTTATCTACTCACCAAGGGTGGATCTTCCCCTAGAAAGCACATCCAAGTTTGAGTTGAGATAGGAGCCTATGCCGAAATCCCTTGAATGCTAGCAATCTCCATCATCTGTGAGACCTGATCCTTGGGGACCATGGCATTTTTTAACCACAGCGTCCTTGCACAAAACAGAAATAAGATGGTATTAACTTTATGAGGCAAGCCTATTTTTCAGTAGCTGTGTAACAGAATCCAATTTAGTGTAGAAAATGTTCCAAGATATCATCAAACTGATTAATGGTGCTTTAGTCAGAGAAGAACCCTATAGGGCCAGTCCAGTGGTTTAATAGAACGTTAAGTACTGTTATGTATTTATTTATTTACAAAAATGTATAATCTGCACAGAGTACAATAAAACAAACATAATCAAAGCATATAAAACACCATCAGTACACTCAATGAACATAAACAGAGCCTTAATCTTAAATGTGGAGCCCAAACTCCCAACAACTATGCTTCAGAGAATGCTCTCTGAAACAGCAAAGCCTTTATCTGTTCCTTAAATACCACCAAAGAAGTCAATTGCTGTACAGAAAGAGGCAAAGCATTCCACAACTGAGGTCCAACAATGGAAAAAATCCACATATGAACAGCCTACAGTTGAATACTGTGGACAGAGAGAACAGTTAACAATTCTTGATCCTGCGATCGCAAGGATCTTGTAGCATAATACGTCTGCAACTTCTGAACCACAGCACGAGGAGCCTCATCATTGAAGAAGTTTAATTACTAGATATCTGCATTTATTTGAAATGGCAAGGGACAAGACAACGTTTACCATGTTCACATCATATTAACCCAAAACATTTTTTTCCTGTGTCATCAATAGTGTACACTATTGGGACACTATTTCACATTAGTGAGAACCATTTTGAAACAGTGCAAACTATTGCAAAATAGTGTGCCCTACTGACATTGCCCCATTAATTAATTGCCACTATTAATTACTAGGCCAACTTTTTAAGGTCCCATCAGTAGGCCAGTTTTCATTAAGGTTGGAGGCAGGGGCGTAGCTACGGGTGGGCCTGGATGGGCCCAGGCCCACCCAGTTTGGCCTCAGGCCCGCCCAGAAGAAGATCTTTACCCTCTCCCACCCCTGCCGCAGTGCTTCTTTTAATACTGTCGGCGCTGCTGTCCAGTCTCCCACCCCCGCAGCGGCGCTTATACCGCTACGGTGCTGCCTCCCTGACAGCAATTCTACAGATGCATCACAGACATCCAACGTCCTGCTCCAGGGCCTTCCGCGTCCCGCCTCCGTAAACAGGAAGTTACATCGGCGCGGCAGAGGGAAGGCCCCGGAGCAGGACGTCGGACGTCGGTGACGCATCTATAGAGTTGCTGTCAGGCAGGCAGCGCCATAGCGAAGTGTAAGCGCTGCCGCGGGGGGGGACTGTGCACAGCAGCCGACAGCATTAAAAGAAGCGCTGCAGGGGTGGAGAGGGTGAGGAAGTCAGTGGGGTGCTGGCCCGGGAAGGGAGGGAACAGAAGGGTGAAGGGTGCTGGACTTGCTAGGGGCAGAGGGTTGGAGGGAAGGGAGAGAGGTTTGGGATTTGCAGAGGGGAGGTTGGAGGGAAGGGGAGAGGTTTGGGATTTGCAGAGGGGAGGTTGGAGGGAAGGGGAGAGGTTTGGGATTTGCAGAGGGGAGGTTGGAAGGAAGGGGAGAGGTTTGGATTTGAGAGGGGAGGTGGGAGGGAAGGGGAGAGGTTTGGGATTTGCAGAGGGGAGGTTAGAGGGAAGGGCAGAGATCTGGGATTTGCAGAGGGGAGGTTGGAAGGAAGGGGAGAGGTTTGGGATTTGCAGAGGGGAGGTTGGAGGGAAAGGAGATGTGCTGGATACGCAGAGGGTTGAAGTGAAGGGGAGAGGTGCTGGACATGTAGGGGGGCTGGATGAAAGAGAAAGAGGTGCTGAACATGTAGGGGGGGCTGGATGAAAGGGAGAGAGATGCTGGACATGTAGGGGGGCTGGATGAAAGGGAGAGAGATGCTGGACATGTGGGGGGGGGGGCTGAAGGAGAGGTGCTGGATATGCAGATGATGGTTGAAAGGAAAGGAGACAGATGTGGACCTGCAAGGAGGGCTGGAGCAAAGGGAGAAAGGTGCTGGACCTATGGGAGGGGTTAGAGAGAAGGGAGAGGTGCAGGGAGAAAGAGCCAGATGCATAAGGGGAAGGAAAGAGAGGAAGAGAAGCTGGTTGGGGGGTGGGTCAGAGAGGAGAGGGACACATTGGTGTGGAGGAGGGAGAAAGGGGACATAGGGAAGTATACAGATACAGAAGGGAGATTATGGGCATTAGGTGGGAGCATGGGGACAGGGACACAAATGTGAGATGCTGTATGGGGATGGCACATGGGCACAGAGGTGTAATGCCTGACAAGGGGGGGGACGGGGATATGGAATAGAGATAAAATGCTGGACACTGGAGAGGGGGTTATATGGACACAGAAGGGATATGCTGGGCATAGGGTGCATAGGTGCACAGAGGAATGATGATGGATGAGGGGATATGAACACAGGGGAGATTCTGGACAAGGAAATATAGGAAAACAGAGATGGGAGATGGATGATGGACATGAAGAAAGAAGAAATGTCAAATAGGAGACACTGGCAAGTGAGTTAAGAGAAGACAGAGGGAAGCAGAAACCAGAGACTGGGACCAATATGATTTGAGAAAAAATGACCAGACAACAAAAAGGTATAAAAAAATATTTTATTTTCACTGTTGTGAATATAACATGTTGGATTTGAAATGTACATCTTGCCAAAGTTGATGTTAAACATGGCTGGGGTCCAGGACAGAAATCTAGGAAATGACCCCAAAGTCCATTACCAGGCTATGCCTTCAGCTTCCAGCAGGTGGGCTTTCTCTGGCCAGGGAACCAGGCACAATTGCCCTGGTTGCAACCACTAACACCATCCCTGGCATGTGCCATCTTTATATTTTACACAGGAGCAAATGCCTTTCTTTCTTGTTTCTCTGGTGTTGTACTACATGCAAGGTCTAGTTTCTTGGGGTTTCCGTTTAATTTATATTTCTAGAGTTTGTGGTCACTTATTCTGTATTTGGCATTGTGTCTTGTGTGTGTGACTGAGGTATTCTGTTAGCATGAAGTTTCCATGTAGCATTCTGTAGTAATTTGGCTTGTTCAGCTTTCCTGATAAATGTATTTGTATTTTAGGGCCCTACTATAATATTAAGGCACTTCTTTTTCATAGGTAGGATCTTTGTTTTTGGAAGTTAGTGTTGGCATGGTAGATTTGCTCTAGGTTCTGAGTGACTTTTGTTTTATAGATTTTTTTTTAAGTTAATTTATAATATGTCTGTAATTGAGATTACACTAAGTACATAAGTAATGCCATACTGGGAAAAGACCAAGGGTCCATCGAGCCCAGCATCCTGTCCACGACAGCGGCCAATCCAGGCCAAGGGCACCTGGCAAGCTTCCCAAACGTACAAACATTCTATACATGTTATTCCTGGAATTTTGGAGTTTTCCAAGTCTGTTTAGTAGCGGTTTATGGACTTGTCCTTTAGGAAACCGTCCAACCCCTTTTTAAACTCTGCTAAGCTAACCGCCTTCACCACTTTCTCCAGCAACGAATTCCAGAGTTTAATTACACGTTGGGTGAAGAAAAATTTTCTCCGATTTGTTTTAAATTTACTACACTGTAGTTTCATCGCATGCCCCCTAGTCCTAGTATTTTTGGAAAGCGTGAACAGACGCTTCACATCCACCTGTTCCACTCCACTCATTATTTTATACCTCTATCATGTCTCCCCTCAGCCGTCTCTTCTCCAAGCTGTATAGCCCTAGCCTCCTTAGTCTTTCTTCATAGGGAAGTCGTCCCATCCCCGCTATCATTTTAGTCGCCCTTCGCTGCACCTTTTCCAATTCTACTATCTTTCTTGAGATGCGGCGACCAGAATTGAACACAATACTCAAGGTGCGGTCGCACCATGGAGCGATACAACAACATTATAACATCCTCACACCTGCTTTCCATACCTTTCCTGATAATACCCAACATTCTATTTGCTTTCTTAGCCGCAGCAGCACACTGAGCAGAAGGTTTCAGTGTGTTATCGACGACGACACCCAGATTCCTTTCTTGGTCCGTAACTCCTAACGTGGAACCTTGCATGACGTAGCTATAATTCGGGTTCTTTTTTCCCACATGCATCACCTTGCACTTGCTCACATTAAACATCATCTGCCATTTAGCCTCCCAGTCTCGTAAGGTCCTCTTGTAATTTTTCACAATCCTGTCGCGATTTAACGACTTTGAATAACTTTGTGTCATCAGCAAATTTAATTACCTCGCTAGTTACTCCCATCTCTAAATCATTTATGAATATATTAAAAAGCAGCACAGATCCTAGCACAGACCCCTGAGGAACCCCACTAACTACCCTTCTCCATTGTGAATACTGCCCATTTAACCCCACTCTCTGTTTCCTATCCTTCAACCAGTTTTTAATCCACAATAGGACATTTCCTCCTATCCCATGACCCTCCAATTTCCTCTGTAGCCTTTCATGAGGTACCTTGTCAAACGCCTTTTGAAAATCCAGATACACAATGAGGCTTATTTTCAAAGCACTTAGCCTCCCAAAGTTCCATAGAAACCTATGGAACTTAGCCTCCCAAAGTGCTTTGAAAATATGCCTCAATATCAACCGACTCCCCTTTGTCCACATGTTTGTTCACTCCTTCAAAGAACTGAAGTAAATTGGTCAGGCAAGATTTCCCCACACAAAAGCCATGCTGACTTGGTCTCAGTAATCCACTAGAAAACAAATTTCTTTATATGATGAGTTTTATGGAGAATTGTCCTTGCTGTGCTCTGTATCCATTGTTGGTGGATGGCCAGGAGGTTCTCTGGATGCAGAATGTGTTTGGCTTCAATACCATATATTGTTGGAGGACCATAGCTCAGTGGGGTTGAATAGTGCAGTCTATTGTACTTCCCTTAGCTCTAAATTGGCCTGCAGCCACTGAAGCCTGCACTAGAACCCTCATTGAAGTTATGGGGAGTGGGGTATGGACAGAGTATGAGTGCATCAGGTTGCTGTTTTTTCTCTTTCAAAAAAGTTGGCAACTCTAGTGCCCACCCATCCAACCTGTTGGCCCACCCAAAAATTGCGTTCTGGCTACGCCACTGGTTGGAGGTCCAAAGAAGAAGGAAGAGACTGCAAGGACAAACATTAAAGAGAATAGATACACAGCACGATAATACAGTTGGCACTAGGCCAGTTACAGAACTGATTTATGCAGCTTTTAACACTGTGTGTTTATTTTTATTTATTATTTACAGGAGTGATTCCTGATTTAAAGAAAATGATGTTATTTCAAGCATGTAATTATAAATTAAAATTTCTTTTCCCTGAATGCTATCTTTGTTTTAACCTGTGAAAGCCCCGATGCTCTTATTTTTAGAGTTAGCCAAACCGCACTGGCTGCAAAGTGAAAATCCCAATTTTCTTGCAATTAAGTTTCCTTTCAGTGTTCAGTAGAGGATGCTGAGAAAGCCCAATTAAACCACAACAGATTCCATTTTTGGACGATTCATTTTTCATTACAGCTCTCTGAACTGTACATTATGACAGGTGTAAACAAAACAATAGGAATCCAGAAAAAATGTGCTTGTTCTATTTAAAGAAGTGCTGGAGAGCAGATCAGATGGGGCTTTTCGGTCACTGCATACTGTCATCTACTTGTTACTAGGTGGATTCTACTATTAGAAATGTGCCCGCAACTGCTTGCAATTCCTGCTCAGAGACAGAGGGCAATGGCTTAAAACGCAATCAAGAAGCAGCCATCAGAAACAGAACTCTTAAATACCAAACATACTTCCAACCATGGCCATTTCTAGCCACATGAGAGCTGCCAAACTTTACACCATGTCATTGCCAGACTGATTTCCACTTGTGATTCATTTTCAGTAGTCAATATCATTAAACCAAAGTAATGGTTTGAGTACAGCATACATAAGTCATTCTGAAAGCTAATTTGCTGCTTAACAACCTATGTCAGTCACTATTTTGTAGAATATCATATCAACCCCTTGCTCTTTCGTCTCTGAATTCAGCTTGAAGTTACTGCATATAAGTAATATTAGCTAAATACACATATTTCCAGTGTTCTAATCTTTCTCACGGTAATCCAGAGTGCTTCTATTAATTTACTTCTTCATACAGGTGTGACTCTTTTTAAAGCTTTGGTATTGTGCGGGTAATAGATGATTAGCTACTGGGAAGCATCAGATACCGGAGCTGGCCTCAACACCATTTTGTTCATCTGAGAAGGTGAGCTGCTATTTGCTGTGTTAACTCACATTTGTGCAGGTCGAAGGACAATCACGGAAGAACCAGCCCACTGAGCTGCAATATACTAAAGAAACACCTGCTAAAAAATGTGAGCAGTAAATCATCATTTAGTTCAGTTCATGGGCTCACTATTTAAAAGCTAAAATGGACTTCCAGATACAAGGTGCTCTAAAGGGTTTGATCAGTGAAACTTGAGGGACAAATGCTTGATATAAAATGTCATTCAAAGCACTACTCACTTGTGAGTCCAGAAAAAGTATTTGATGAGATAGAAAAGTACAATGAAAAATATATCTATATAGCTCTCTTCCTCTCTCTATGGATAAATAGATGTGAATATATACATAATGATCTGTGTTTCTGCAGCAGCTCTTTCTATTGGGGACACTGAAGGCTGTGGCGATGTAACACTCATAGCCCATGGGAGAAGGGATGTGTAAGTGCCACTCTATAGTGATACCCATGGACCAAATTCCCTGCAAATTGATCTGAGGTTTTCTAAAGGAGTTTGCAGCCCTTCGGTTAAAGAAAAAGAGAAAGTCACTATTTTCTACAAACACACTATGAGTGATCAGCCCATTTAGAAAGCTTCAGGCTGCAACCAGTTGGGTTTTTAGGACTTCTTCAATGATTATGCATGAGATCAATTTGCATGCACTGCCTCCATTGTATGCAAATAGATCTTACACATACTCATTGAGGAAATTCAGAAAACCCGACTGGGTTGCAGCACTCAAGGACTGTGGTTGCCCACTTCTGTCCTAAGTAATTTGAGTGCATGCATTGCACATATATAGTGAAGGTAAACAAAGTATATTCTAAATATGTATAGTGCAATGTTTGTATACAGCTCAATCATCAAGATAATGTTAGAATTACATACTTTAAAAACACACAGAACCCTATACACCTTTATAAAATAGTGCCTAACTAGGTACCTACTTGGCCCTTTAAATTAGACACCCTGGTTTAAAATTACTCTCCTTGGTTAATTTCCATGCATACATTGAATTTTCAAAAACACGAGCACAAATACATATCCTTCCCAGCCGCTTTCTGAAGTTTTGTTCTATAAAAGCAAAAATTTACCACCTGTGGAAAGGTTTTGGAAAATTGGCAGCTCTATATTTAAAAACAAACAAACACACACACGGATAAGTGCATGCTCTGTTAAACAGCGTGCCACACTTCAGTCCCGTTTTTGGCACCATCAATTTCTATGGGGACAAACTTCGGTTTAGCGCACCACTGAAAAGTGCAAGATTCGCTTATATGCATGGTTTAAGACCGCTCCCCTGCAGGAAAGACTCTGCATAAGCGCATGCTTGGAATATGGAAGTCAATTGGCACATGACAAAGGGGCAATAAATTTGAAATCTCATTGGTTACCAGCCACTGGCAGTAACCAATGAGAGTTAATTTGTTAGAATAAGCGCATGCACGGAATATGGAAGCCGGTTGGCAGATGACAAAGGGGCGGTAAATTTGAAATCTCATTAGTTAGCTGCCACAGGCAGAATAAGTGAATGAAAGATGCTAGAGTGTACACTGGAGTTGGCGGCGTCATCGCGCAACTGTAAGACTTTAACACTGAATGAACGAATAGAAGTTCTTTAAAAATTAGAAAACAAAGTCAAGCATCTATTCCTAAAGAATATGGTGCCAATCCCAGTAAAATTTCATGTATCTTGAAGCAGAACGATCAACTTCTGGAAGACTGGCAAAACAATACAAATCCACACCGAAAACGTGCGGGAAAAGCTGAAGAGGTAGAAGATGCTCTTTGGTGGTTTTCTCAAGTCAGGAGCAGACAGTTTCCTGTCAGTGGTCCACTGCTTATGGAGAAAGCTAATCAGCTAGCTGAAAGTCTTGAACTAACTGAATTCAAAGCCACTGTTGGATGGTTGGAAAGACGGAAGGAGAGGAACAACATAAATTTCAAGAAACAGCATGGTGAAAAACAAGACGCTGATGATTTTGGTGCTGAAAATTGGGTTGTTTCAGTTCTTTCTACCATCTTGAATGATTTTGCACCTCATGACATTTTCAATGCTGACAAAAACGGTCTCTACTGGCGAGTGATTCCTGATGGAACACTTGCATTCAAACAAGCCGAAACTACAGGAAGTAAAACATCGAAGGACCGACTGACTCCTCCTTTGCTGCAATATGGATGGGAGTGAGAAGTTGGAACCACTCATCTTTGGAAAGAGCAAACAGCCCCGTTGCTTCAAGAATGTTAAGCGGCTTCCTGTGTCATACGAAGCTAACACAAATTCATGGATGACTGGGGACATTCGGAAGCAGTGGCTAAAGAAGTTAGACACTAGAATGCGGGCACAAAGCATTAGATTTTGTTCCTTTGTGATAATTGTGCTGCACACAGTGATGATTTCAGGCTGTCTAACGTCAAGCTGGTCTTCCTGCCACCAAACACTACCTCTCTGGATGTATATATATATATATATATATATATATATATATATATATTATATGTGTGTGTGTGTGTGTGTGTGTGTGTGTTTAGTTATGGGGATGCCAATTTTCCAAAGCATCTCCACAGGTGGTATAAATATATATATTTTAAGTCTCCTAAATTTCTTTAAGCCAGGTTCCCAACAAACTACATTCCTATCGACAAGTCACTTTGTGGTATAACTGTGCAAGGATTGTCACAATTATTAATCATATTAGCGTTGAAGATATTCATACAATTTTGAAAAGACATTAATTGCAAAACCCAAAATGTAAAAGCCAGTCGTGTCAATGTATTATCTGTTAGAAGAATAACCTTTATGGGCTACAAGCTGAATGTGTTGAAATTCAAACAGATAAGGGGGAGGAGAAGGAGGTGGCCATTTAACAAATCATTTCTCCTGTTTTGTTTAGATGATGATAACCTTTCACAAAGGCAGCCTTTCATATAGTACAGTTAAAGTGGGAGCATCTGTTACAAGTACATCAGTTAACAACAGATGCTGTTAAAACAAATAATCATCAATCTTACACTCATGTAATGCCATTGCAAGGGATTAAAAAAACAACAATAACAACATTGACTGCAATAAGAATACTTCAGTTCTTGTAATGAGGCAGTCTAACCTCCCCATTGGGGGTTATTTGCCTAACAATGCATACAGAGTGAAATAGCAGTCTATACAGGTTTGTACTAATTTACAAAAGATTTATCTATCTATCTATCTATCTATCTATCTATCTATATCTATATCTATATACAGTGCACTCCATTTAAGTGCACATTGGATAAGCGCATGCTCTGTTTAACTGCATTCCGTACTTCGGTCCCGTTTTTGGCACCCTCAATTTCTATGGGGACAAACTTCGGTTTAGCGCACCACTGATAAGTGCAAGATTTGCTTATATGCATCGTTTTAAGACCGCTACTCCACAGGAAAGACTCCGCATAAGCATGCACATGGAATATGGAAGCCGACTGGCACATAACAAAGGGGCGGTAAATTTGAAATCTCGTTGGTTAACTGCCACAGGTAGAATAAGCAAAAGAGTTAGAGTGTACACTGGAGTCACCACGCAACTGTAAGACTTTAACATTGGCTGAACGAATAGACATTCTTTAAAAATTAGAAAACAAACAAAGTCAAGCATCTATTGCTAAAGAATATGGTGTCAATCCCAGTCAAATTTCATGTATCTTGAAGCAGAAAGACCAGCTTCTGGAAGACTGGCAAAACAATACAAATCCACACCGGAAACGAAAATGGGCAGGAAAAGCTGAGGAGGTAGAAGATGCTCTTCTTCGGTGGTTTTGTCAAGTCAGGAGCAGACAGTTTCCTGTCAGTGGTCCACTGCTTATGGAGAAAGCTAATCAGCTAGTTGAAAATCTTGGACTAACTTTATTCAAAGCCACTGTTGGATGGTTGGAAAGACGGAAGGAGAGGAACAACATAAAATTCAAGAAACAGTATGGTGAAAAACAAGATGCTGATGACTTTGGTGCTGAAAATTGGGTTGTTTCAGTTCTTCCTACCATCTTGAATGAGTTTGCATCTCGTGACATTTTCAGTGCTGATGAAAACAACTCTACTGGTGAGCGATTCCTGATGGAACACTTGCATTCAAACAAGCCGAAACTACAGGAAGTAAAACGTCGAAGGACCAACTAACGATCCTCCTTTGCTACAATATGGATGGGAGTGAGAAGTTGGAACCACTCGTCATTGGAAAGAGCAAACAGCCCCGTTGCTTCAAGAATGTTAAGCGACTTCCTGTGTCATACAAGGCTAACGCAAATTTATGGATGACTGGGGAAATTTGGAAGCAGTGGCTGAAGAATTTAGACACTAGAATGTAGGCATAAAAGCATTAGATTTTGTGCTTTGTGATAATTGTGGTGCACACAGGGATGATGTCAGGCTGTCTAACGTCAAGGTGGTCTTCCTGCCACCAAACACTACCTCTCTGATCCAACCTACGCATCAGGGCATAATAGCCAATTTCAAACAACATTATCGAGCTCTTTTGCTACGTTGTCTGATGAGCGTTATGGATGACCAGACTGGCAAGGATAAACGTGCTGTTGAATTGACTCGTAATCTATTACTGTTGGATTCCCTACATATGCAGAAAGAAGCCTGGAATCATGTTACACAGGCAACCATTGTGATCTGCTACAAGCAGACAAGCTTTGTTAGGGATGAGGAGAGGGACAAAACAGATACAGCTGTTGCAAACGCGTCAGATGAACAGGCTATTGACATCCCAGCCGGTGTTACTGAAGAGGAGTTTCATCACTACGTAGCTGTTGAGTACAATCTACAAACAGCTGCCGACAGCACTGATGTCCAGATATGTGCCTATACGCAGGCAATGGCTGATGATGAACAGATGATGAAATGAGCAGCGAGGCACATGCTGACGAAATTCAACAACCTCCTGTCACTTTTGCAAGAGTGCTGGAGAGTCTCAACACCATGCGGGCAGATGTAGTCTATGGAACTCACAGACACAAGAGTGTACAGAGGACTATGACTGATTACTTTAAGTAAGCCTAACGTCAGTTAACGGAGACTGTATAATGTATGTATAATAAACAGTACTGTACATATATGTTTATCAGTTGTCAAGCTTCTTTTTTGGGTCACAACAGTTAAGTGCACGCTCCGGTTAACTGCATGTATTTCTTTGTTCCCAGACCCTTGCACTTCAGCGGATTGCACTGTATATATATATATATATATATATATAGGAGAGAGAGAGAGAGAGAGAGAGAGATAGGTAGATATAGGTAGAGATATACTTTTTTAAATTATTGTTTTAATGTTGATTCACTTGTACTTCTGAGGTAGTAAATGCATGAACTCTGCTATCAAGGTTTTAGTAATAAAGGCATTTGAAATATTATCTGTTATGTCTCTCTCTCTTGTTTAAAATTGTTTTTCTTGTTTACTGTTAAATATTTCTTCTTGAAAAATGCTTTGTAACTATATAGAGATTTAGCAGGTTATAAGTGATTAGATTAGAAACAGAATGAACTCAAGAATACCCATCTATTTGACAGAACCCAAAAATCAAGTTTCAGACACAGCTAACAAATATAGGTGTCCTTTTACCAAGCTGCAGGAAAAAGGGTCCTGCGCTAGCAGCAGGGGCCATTTTTCCCATGCGCCAGGGCACTTTTTACT
The DNA here is from genome assembly GCF_901765095.1 of Microcaecilia unicolor. Classification (NCBI taxonomy): domain Eukaryota; kingdom Metazoa; phylum Chordata; class Amphibia; order Gymnophiona; family Siphonopidae; genus Microcaecilia; species Microcaecilia unicolor. Next base: position 140,446 of record NW_021963181.1, on the reverse strand, counting down.
GTAGCGGGTAAAAATGCCTGATCTCCACGCAATATAACAGATAGATGGCTATTAAGTTACATGAACTTGTTGGAAAACAATAACTATATAAAGTAAACTTCAAAATATCCAACTGTGGTATATTTCAAAAACAGATGACTTAAATCATTTAAATCATTTAACTATTTTCAATATTTAAATAACCTCAGCGATGTCCGTTGCCATCATATTTAATGTAATGGCAGCGTTAAACAACATCCATCATCTTCATCGGTCCACTATCACATCATGTAGACTATTGAATTTTTTAAATTTCAAAATAACTTAGCTTTCAAAGAATTATTTAAAGTCCATCTATTTTCGGATCTCCACGCAAGCCATTTCCAGGGGTTTTCTTTTCCCTGGAAATGGTGCGTGCTCGGGGCGGGACTACCACCAGCAGCTGCGTTGGGCCCATGGTAGTCCCAAAACAGTCAGTGGTAAGCCCGCGCTGGGCTAACCGTCCCTCTGTATGACGAGGGTCCCATAAAGATTGTGCACAGCGGTTTGTACCTTTATGAATGTCAGAAAGAATGGCATTTTCACTTTCTATGAAACATTAAGGCCTCTGACTATTTTGGGTTCCTGTCTGCAACGATCAATTTCACATCTGTGCTGGAAATTTACATAAGTGGAATGGGGGAGGGGGAGATTCAAAATTCAGTTTGTCTGCACACAGAAAAATAAATTGTGCAAGCTGCCTGACATTTAAGTTATATACATTACTTCCTTGATCTGTAAACTCAAATTGGGAGAGCATTCCAATTGAAATATACTACCTTCGTCCATTTAAACAGGCTCTCTCTCATCTTCAGTCTAAGAACTTTTTATGTTAATTTAACCTATTCTTAAAATTTTGAATTGCTATGAATAACATTTTAGGGGCAAACAGAAAACATATCTGTATCAAGCTTCAACTTACATTCCATTCCACAGTCCAAGAAGTATCATGTTTTAAAGTTAATATGCATCAGACTCACCTCCTCCAAAATTAAAGAAACTTACTTCAGTGCCGTAGCGAGGGCTAATGGCACCCGGGGCGGGTCGCCGCTGTGCACCCCCCCCCCCCGGGTGCAGCAAGGCGTGACCCCCCCCCCTCTGCGGCACAACCTCCCCCCCCCGGACCGCATTCTTACCTGCGGGAGGGCCGATCCGCCCTGAGTGCACGTCACTCGGAGCTGCGTCGGCCCCACTGGTTCCCTGCTCTCTCTGCCCCGGAAGTGCAGATGGAGCAGGGAACCAGCAGGGCCGGCACCCCCCGAGCGCATGCACCCGGGGTGGACCGCCCCCCCCCCTTCCTACGCCACTGACTTACTTCAATCTTGGTCCAACAGACAGAGGAAACATTTTTGGACTAAGATTGGAGTACATTTCTCTGATTTTGGAGGAGAGATCCCTGATGTAGGTTAACTCTGTATCACATCAAACTGTAGAATGGAATTGAAGTTCAAGCTTTATAACAGATAAGTTTTCTGTTTGCTATGAAAAACATGATGGGCCCTGTTTACTAAGCTGCGTTATAGGCGCGTTAGTGTTTTTAACGTGCGTTAACCATATACACGCGTTAACCGTGTATGCACCTACAATATCCCTATAGGTGCCTACACAGCACGCACGCTAATTGTAGGCATGTTAAAAATGCTAACGCGCCTTAATAAATAGGACCCTTTATAAAAAAATAGACAATCCTGCACTGATGACGAGATAGAGGGATGTATATGTTTTTATTAAATAGGCACACAATAACCCTGTTTTTCAACCTTTTTATAACAGATTTATAAAATGACCCACACAGTTGCAAAGTTCACAGGCAATGGTCCCTCTAAGCTGTGTGGGAATCCTCCACCTACATTCCTGTCGTGGCAGAGCTGTTTCAATACCACACTCTCAATAGGGAGGGCCAGGCAAGTTCTTCGGGAATGCAGATGACCTGCTTGTCCCTAGGGAGAGAAAACACGATACTGAAGTACCAGCACCCACTAGGTTGAAGGACTCCTGCATATCTTAGAGGGAGCATTCTTTTACACCACAGACTCTGCATAAGTTCTCAAAAGAAATGTGAGCACATATTCTCTTTGAAAATTCTCTCATGAAAAAGTACCCACAGAGATGTACAACTGCTTTTTTGATGGTAAAAAAAATATTATAAATCATCATCTACTCATGTGTTTTTCCTCCTCATAGTCTAATCATGTAAATAGACTGTTGAGTCCCATGCATACTTTTACCCTGGTAAGGGGTGGGCAATTTTCAAACTAATTTACCCAGATGAATATGTATTGACCTGGATAAATGGCTTCTGAAAATGATCCTTTGTACATGGCACTTCCAGTGCATTTAGTCCTACACCTTAACTAAGTTTACCTTCTTGTAGTCTGATTATTGGAACATCAGTTTTTGCTTACCTGAAAAACAAAAAAGAAAAGAAAACTGATCAGTTTCAGAATAGTACTAGATGCCTTATAGTCTGATCGACAGGCTGTTTAAATGTCTGATTCTTATCCATGCAAGCATAATCTCTTAGGAACCAAACTCCTCTAGTACAGCTTGACTAGCTTGAAGAGTAACCACAAGGCCCCGGTATTAACAAAGCATGCAGAAGAACAAAAGGAGCAAGAAAAAACAGCCAGATCAAGTTCCATCAGCCACCCCACCTTCTCACATGACCAAGCTATGACCTGGAGACTGAAGCTCAGAGCTTACAGAGGGAACTCCATCAGTTCAATCACGGAAAAGGTCCATAGACCAAACCCTGTGAACTTGACCATGGGGATATAAACTGTAACCTGTACCCCTAAGAGTCAGGCCTAATAAAATAAATACATACAATTAAATTTGCATTAATTAATCAAAATAAAATAATCCTGCTACACCAATCTATCTGCTGAGAAATACTGCCAAATTCCAGGGCTCCACCACTCTTTATATTGATGATGACATCACTGATTTGTCAGTATTCTTTGCTTCCATCTGCTGATTGGGGGACATAACCCACTTGCCTGGACTAGTGTAGCAGAATGATAAGGAATCTGCATTTTAATCTTTTACACAGGTGGGTCACTAGTCAGCCGATGTGTCTGGGGCATTAAAAAAACAATATAGGATTTACAGAAAGACTGCTGAGTGATACTAGGTAAATTGATAGCGATGATACAGCTTTTTTCTGTCCTAAATTGAACCATATAACAGCTGAATATCACAGACTTTCCATTGAGTTCAGAAGACCACCCAGACTATGTCACTGCTCTGCTCTAGTACTATCCAGATATTGCTGAGGCAATCTAAGGATTTTCAGGAGCTCCATCTGTATGCTTATGAAAATTTGGATAACTGCTTTGGAATATGAGGCCCAATGATTTTCTTCAATTTCAGATTAACCTGCATGTCCCCCCCCCCCCCCCCCCCAATACAGGGAATCACTCTAGGCAAGTATAATGTATCAATCACATCAAGGGAAATCAGTAAACAAAGAGACCAGATTAATAATTTCTTGTAAGAATATTTCATCATTTGTGCTAGATAAGGAAGGAATGATAAGATATATAAATATTTTAGTAGGACAAAATGCTGACTTCTGATTTACATGTTACGTGCAGTGAATGTTGAGCTATAAACCACATACAATGTCAGTACATTAGAAGGACATTGCTCCAAAAATATTCAACATTCCTGTAAATGAGAAAAAAAAACAAAAAATGTAACAATTTAAAAGGTAACATTCAGTTAATAGCATGTGAAAAGGAGCATAGTATAAGGCCACTTTATCAAACTCCACATGGGGGAATAAGTGAGTAAGGGAGTCTTTTACATGGGCTTATCTCTCGCTAATCTGGAACCATCACTGGGCTACCGTAGCAGCCCAGCAGTAGTTCCCACCCCCGCGCGTGCCACTTCCAGTGCTACTATGCTACTATATATATATATATATATATATATATATATATATATATATAATATATATATATACATTTTTTTTTTTTTTTTTAAATAGAGCCAGTGTTTATGATTACCGCCAGGTTAGCATGGGAGCCCTTATCATGGGTGGCGGTAAGTGTTCCCCCCTCCAAAATGGCCACGCGGCAAGTGGTTCACTTGCTGTATGGCCATTTTATTTTTTTAAAAAGACAGCCTTTTACCCGAAGCGATAAAAGGGGGCCTCAGTGTGCATCAAAACACACACTGGCGCAAACACAAGCCCCTTTTACTGCAGCTTGGTAAAAGGGCCCCTAAATTTGGTAATTTATAACTGCATCATACATCTAATTTACTCCATCTAGGTTTTGTGTTAAGAAGACTGGCGAACAAACTTTTACAATTTTTGCTTGCTATATATAACATTGCCCTATATTGGCATTCTGATGAGAAGGCACTTCATCTATCACTTTAGAATCCCTGGAAACAGGCTTCAATAGTAATATTCCTTGACCATTCATGAGATGTAATAAAGAATAATAAAGTTGCCCTTGCCACTGAGGTTATTAATGTAATGTCTACACTATGCCTAGAATCCACTAAACTACAGAGTGAAAACCCAAAGGATGTTCTTGAACCTACTCTAGTTATCAAGCAGTAGATTTGGCTTGCAGAGGAGTCTTTATTAATTTACATAAGCCCATACTTGTATAATAATTTCAACAAAATAATGTTCAATAAGCATGTACTGTAAAATCTACTTGAAACCTTAAGTATTACTTAACAGGACTCTTGGAGAAGTGAAATGCAGATGGACAAAGCAATCAGAAAAAAGCAGTACTAAAGCTCTAAATTTCCTCATACAGGTTTGCTAGAGGAGCTTAGGGATTGATTGTCAAGTATGGAAGCAAGTCACTAAGGGGCCCTTTTACTAAGCCGCGTAGGCGCCCATGTGTGCCCAATGCGCGCCAAAATGGAGTTACGGCATGGTTACCGTGTGGCCCTTGCTATAATTTCATTTTGGTGCGCATCCGATATGCGTCTGAAAAATATATTTTTTTGGGGGGGCTTGTGTAACGGACATGCACAAAGTGGCATTTCGTGCGCATAGGTCATTACCACCTGGTTACCACATGAGTCTTTACCACTAGGTCAATGCACACGCAGCAATTTTCATTTTGCCGCACGTCCATTTTAATCAAAAAAGGCCTTTTTTACATGTGCGCTACAAAAAAGGATCGTTGTGCACCCTAAACCCGTGCCTACATTACCGCAAGCCATTTTAGCGTTACTTTGTAAAAGGACCCCAAAAGTACGATATCCACCACCCCCAGTTGCTGCCCAGTCTACCATTTGCAACCTTCACTAATTTTCCATGGACAAAAAAATGAAGAATAAATTACTATGCAAGTATATGTTTTTTTTATAACCAGTAGGGGATGTTTTTTTAACTGAGCAGACGTGTGAATTGTAAAGTATGTGCATTGCTTTGGCTAGGATCTTAAGTACATAAGTATTGCCATACTGGGAAAGACCAAAGGTCCATCGAGCCCAGCATACTGTTTCCAACAGTGGCCAATCCAGGTCACAAACACCCGGCAAGATCCCAAAAATGTACAAAACATTTTATACTGCTTATCCCAGAAATAGTGGATTTTCCCCAAGTTCATCTAATACAGTCTATGGACTTTTCCTTTAGGAAGCAGTCCAAACCTTTTTTAAACTCTGCTAAGCTAACCGCCTTTACCACATTCTCTGGCAACAAATTCCAGAGTTTAATTACACGTTGAGTGAAGAAAATTTTCTCCGATTCGTTTTAAAATTACTACATTGTAGCTTAATCGCATGCCCCCTAGTCCTAGTATTTTTGGAAAGTGTGAACAGACGCTTCACATCTACCCGTTCAACTCCACTCATTATTTTATAGACCTCTATCATATCTCCCCTCAGCCGCCTTTTCTCCAGGGCTACTCAATTCGAGCCAGGTTTTCAGAATATCACAATGAATACGCATGAGAGAGCCGCATACCAAGGAGGCAGTACATGCAAATTTTTCTGTAGACTTTGAGGACCGGAACTTGAGTAGCCCTGATCTATGCTGTGTCATGCAAATCTGTCCATATACATTCCTCTGTTTTCTTGCACTGATGTCCTTTAGGAGCCTATAGGTTCTGTGTTGCTTAACGTTCAACAACCCTGAGGGAAAAGGTGAGGCAATCAGTAGGTGATTTGCAGATGTCAGGATATAGCTATGCATTATGGTTAATCAAGTACTGGATAAAAACATCCTTTTATTATAGCCACAGTTCCTAGTAAGTGGCATACAAGAACCTGCCTTCTACTGATATCTGTTCAAAATTTAATACATTGAGCTATTTTACTGCAGAACCCAATGTAGCCATGCATGTTCTAGGGGGGCAGTTCTATAAGTAGGTGTCTTCATTTAAGCACCCTGATGCTGCACAGTGACAGTCTATTCTATAACAGCATCTTTGTCCAGCTTCCTGAAATCCAGCACCTGCAGTTACACCAACCATAGACCTGGCTTAACTGCAAACATCTAAATGTGGCAAATTCACAGGTAACTTACAATATTCTGTAAGTTAGGCTTGTAAATGGGAGGCATGCCTATACCCTGCCCATGTGAACACCCCCTTGCATGTATGTGCTATCTGTTGGATTCTATATATCGCGCTTAGCATTCTGCACCTAAATCTAAGCATATTCCATAACAATGCATGTAAATGAATTGTCTTAAAAAGCCAATCAGCATTGTTAACAGCACTTAACAAGCAATAATGAACCCTAATTGGCAATAATTAGAACTTACGTGCATAACTCCCTAAGCATTCTAAAGTGTGCAGTTCAAAAGGGGCGTGGCTATGGGTGGGAAATGTGTTTCATGGGCATTGGTTTCATGGGTAAATTGGGAACCGGGAGTTACACCTGGTTTCAGCAGATGTAAGTCCTGATGCCAAAATGTGGATGCTGATATTGACACTCGATGCTATTCTATAATGGATGCTCCTCTTTGACTGCCCATCATAGAAGAACATTGAGCAACGATTTTTGAGCACCACTTACTGAATCTAGCCTATAAGGGGCAGTTCTAAAAGTGAGTGCATCCATTTAATTGCCCTGATGCCACATAGTTACTGCTTCTTCTAGAACAGTATCTGGACACCAAGACTCCACTATAGAAAAGTAACATAACCGGGCATTGGTACACCTTACTTTTATGTGCCAGCAGCGACACCAGCCATAGATCAATTATAACTATGGTTACATGTAGCCATATAACTGACAGTTAGGCATATAAGTGGGAGTCCTACCATGTCCTACCCATGCTCCACCCATAAGACATGACAAGACATGAATGCCTATATTCTGCAAAACCTGTTCAGCTCAATGTGGAATACAAACTAGAGAACTAGGAACAACCCAGAGAATAATACATCCAAACCCAGATATCTATGCTCTTTCAGGAGGCAATTCCAAAAACTAGCAGACAAGTATATGAAAAATGATTTAAAAATTCACTGATAACAAACCCCTTTGACAGAGGGAAAATGCAATACAAGAGGATCTCCTAGTTTTGACAGTATTTCTGTAGTAGGACAGATGATAAGAGAACACATGTAATAGAGGGCTAAACCATAAAGTATCTTAAACAACAGTGTACAAATCTTGAACTTAATCCCGGTGTGGAAACTGAAGCATATTCTATAACAATGCACATAACTTAATTGGTTAACTAGCTAATCAGCATTGTTAATTGGATGTTAACAAGCAATTATCAGCACTAATTAGCATTAAGATTTGCACGCGCAACTCGCCAAGTGTATTCTATAATGTGGTGCACCTAAACTCTAAGTCACATAGCAGAGCATAATCGAACGTCGCCAGTCAAATAGATGGCCGGCCATCTATATGGCCGGCGCCGTAAAGCAGCGGCAGAACCATATTATCGAAAAAGATAGCCGGCTATCTTTTGTTTTGATAATACGGTTGGAGCCGGCCAAATGTCAGCATTTGGGCCTGCTTTAGAGATGGCCAGCATCGGTTTCCGGCGATAATGGAAACTAATGCCGGCGATCTCAAACCCGGCCAAATGCAAGGCATTTGGTCATGAGAGGAGCCAGCATTTGTAGTGCACTGGCCCCCTGACATGCCAGGACACCAACCTGATACCCTAGGAGCCACTGCAGTGGGCTTCAATAATTGCTCCTATGTGCATACCTCCCATACTTTGTGTGCTGAGCCCCCCCAAATCCCCCCCAAAACGCACTCCCCACAACTCTACACCACTACCATAGCCCTAAAGGGTGAAGGGGGACACCTACATGTGGATACAGTGGGTTTTGGGGTTTTTTGGAGGGCTCAATATTTACCACCACAAGTGTAACAGGTAGGGGGGGATGGGCCTGGGTCCACCTGCCTGAAGTGCACTGCACCCACTAAATACTGCTCCAGGAACCTGCATACTGCTGTCAAGGAGCTAGGTATGACTTTTGAGGCTGGCAAAACATTTTTTTTTTTTTTTTTTTTAGGGAGGGAGGGGGTTGGTGACCACTGGGGGAGTAAGAGGAGGTGATCCCCGATTCCCTCCAGTGGTCATCTGGTCAATTGGGTCACTTTTTTGAGACTTGGTCCTAAAAATAAATTGACCAAGTAAAGCCAGTGAAATGCTCGTCAGAGCCGGCCATCTTTTTTCCATTATCGGGCGAAGCCGGCCATCTTGTAACCACGCCCCCGTCCCGCCCCATCCAGCCTTCTGTACCCTGCCTTGAAGTTTGGCCAGCTTCACGACAGAAAGCAGTTGGCCCGGCCAAAATCGGCTTTCAATTATACCGACTTGGCCAGGTTCAGGAGATCGCTGGCCATCTCCCAATTTGTGTCGGAAGATGGCCGGTGATCTCCTTCGAAAATAAGCTGGATAGTTGAAAGGGATTTTGTGACAGCAGTATTATTTATTATGTATATTTACAAACAACACTAAGAGGAGTGAAGTTGACAAATCAAAAAATCACAGAAGCACTTCACTTATATGTTCAGTTTAGTTTACTGTACTTACAATACAACTTTACAATGGGAGAGAAAAAGCCTCAGATAATGTAGGACATTAATATCAATGTTTAAACAAATGATCCTGCTGCATCAATCATCGGCAAAAAATACCTCACCCCCATTTCAGGATTAATATATTTTATATTTAACTTGTGCCATTTTGAATGTGCTCAGCTAAGATTATTAAGCAAGTTGAGCACACTTGAACCTTTTTTCTCCCCCTGAAGCAGTGGCGTGGTCCCAGAAAATGGTGGCCAGTGTCAGGGTGAGATGTGCATTTAAGTTAAGTGGCTGGTTTCTGAAGTATTTGGATCGAAAAGTTAAACACAAAATATATTAATCCTGAAATAGGGATAAAGTTTTTTATGCCGATCGGATGCTTTTTCCTCTCCCACTTTTAGAGTAATCATAAAGTTGTCTTGTAAGTAAACTAAGTTGAACACAATATAAGTGAAGTGCTTCTGTGAATTTTTGAATATATTTGAAAATTTTAATATGTATATTTTATGAAAACTGCTTAGGGTATAAGCAGGGTAAAAGTGATTAAAATAAAGAAATAAATAAATTATAGAATACAGCCAATCTGCGCCTAATTTATGCATCGGGATTTACACCAAGTAAAATGTGGCCTAAATGGATGCAACCAAATTTAGTTGCCTGTCGAGCCAGTCAGCATATTCTATATACCAAGTGGACATTTAGGTCTATTCTGCAAAGTTTATGCATACTTTAGAGAAGGCATAATTTTTTTTCTGTGCGGATTTTTCAGGTGCCATATACAGAATCTAGCCGTATGCCACGTATGCACACCGTTAGAGAATAGTGCTTAATTGTCCTGCTGGTGCTTTCCTGAGTAAGTGTACACATGCACATGTAAGTGAAAGAATTTTAGGGGCCCTTTTACTAAGATGCGCTGAAAATGGCCTGCAGTAATGTAGATGAGTGTTTTCGGTGCACGCATAATCATTTTTCAGTGCACCTGTAAAAAATGCCTTTTTTATTTTTGCTGAAAATGGACGTGTGGCAAAATGACAATTGTCGTGCGTCCATTGTGGGTCTAAGACCTTACCGCTAGGTGGTAACCATGTGGTAATCGTCTATGTACATAGAATGATGATTACTGCCCGGGAATTTTGTTATGTGCCAGAAAATAAAAATTATTTTCTGGTGCGGATAGCGGATGCGCATCAAAAATGAAATCACCACAAGAGCCAAGCGGTAGGTGGGCAGTAACTCAAAAATGATGCGCATTGGGCATGCATAGGCTCCTTCGTTGCTTAGTAAAAGGACCCCTTATACATTTATATGAGCAAGTGGCACATAACATGGAGGGGAATAATCGAACGTCGCCGGCAAAATAGGTCGCCGGCGATCTATTTGGCGGCGGTGCAACAGCTGGAAGGAACCGTATTTTCAAAAAAGATTGCCGGCCATCTTTTTTTTCGATAATACGGTGTGGGCCGGCGAAATGCCTTGGATTTCGCCGGGTTTGAGATCGCCACTTTTGTTTTTCCGCAATAATGGAAAAAACTGCCGGCGATCTCAAACCCGGCGAAATCCAAGGCATTTGGCTGTGGGAGGAGCCAGCATTTGTAGTGCAATGGTCCCCCTCACATGCCAGGACACCAACCGGGCACCCTAGGGGGCACTTCAAACATCTTTTATAAACAACCAAATTAGCTTCCAGGTGCATAGCACCCTTCCCTTGTGTGCTGAGTCCCCCAAATCCCCCCAAAACCCACTGCCCACAAGTGTGCACCATTACCCTAGCCCTAAGGGCTGAAGGGGGGCACCTACATGTGGATACAGTGGGTTTTGGGGGGTTTGGGAGGGCTCAACATTACCCACCACAAGTGGAACAGGTAGGGGGGGAGATGGGCCTGGCTCTGCCTTTCTGCAGTCCACTGCAACCAACAACAACTGTTCCAGGGACCTGCATACTGCTGTCTGGGTGCTGGGTATGACATTTGAGGCTGGCATACAGGCTGGCAAAAAAGGTTTGTATTTTAATAATTTTAGTGTGGGAGGGGGTTGGAGACCACTGGGGGAGTAAGGGGAGGTCATCCCCCATTCCCTCCGGTGGTCATCTGGTCAGTTGGGGCACCTTTTTGAGGCTTGGTCGTGAAAATAAAAGGACCAAGTAAACCCGGCGAAATACTGCTTATCGCCGGGTTTTATTTTTCCATTATCCGCGAAAGCCGGCCATCTGGTAGCCACGCCCAAGCCTGCCCATGTCCCGCTTTCGCTTCGCCACCAACACGCCCCTTTGAACTTTCGCCGGCGAGGCGAAGGGAAAGCGGCGAAGCTATCACAAATGTAGCTTTTGAATATATGCTTTTCGCCACTTTTGCGAAATCACCGGCCATATCACGATGTGTGTCGAGAAATAGCCGGCGATTACTTTCGATTATAAGCTGGATGGGCACCCAGTTATAGAATTGCCCTTTATATTTGGTAGGTATATGTTTGAAATGGATAACAAAATGTGGGATTTTCTTTTCTCATAATACTGATAAATGAAGGTACAAAGAAAGACTCACTCCCAGTTATGTGTCATACTATCAGTTCCTCCCCTTACCCTACTACTTCCTACTTTTTCCTATTATTTCCCTTCTATATTCCTAAATGATTTTAATAATGTAAACCTCCTTGCTATCCTTTAATGAGAGGCAATATATCAAATCTCAGTAAAACATAACTCACTATTACCTCTTCCTAGATATACTTAAGCAAATGGTCCATTCTAAGGACACTAGAAAATAGGTTTTAATTGACATAAATCACAAGTGATTTGCTTTTTTGGCTCACTTTTGTAGAAGCACTGGTGTACAGCACTTAGGATTCCTAGTTAGCTTTCATTTCCTTTCAACTTTTGCCTCTGGATAAGCTCAACTATTCCCAAGAAGAAACACTGATCAAGTACATTTGTCATGTGAACAACTATAATAAGGTAATTCATCATAATCTGTCACAGTTTTATTCCTGAAAGATGCTATGGTTTTATCCTTACTTAAAAGTCGTCTGCTACTCCCATGGCAAATTTTGGTAGACATTTTGGGCATGTTTAAAAGGCTTTCCAAATGGATGGTGACAGTTAAATTTAAAATTACTAACCTGTAATGTGCGGTCTGTAATGGCAGCATCTCAATGGACTCATATATGTGAATCAAGTGACCTTATGTGTGTCATTGAGAAAATATCTTTTTGAGAAAAAGTACTCTCCTGATTCGGTTCATCTGAGAGGGCATTTTCCTTTCCTACTAGATGAGTGGCAAGTGAGTTTATCTCATGGGAGACAGACAGCCCAGTGCCACAACCTGACCATTTTTTTGGAAGTATCAGAAATAAATCCCCTGTTTTTCTCACTGAGATGAAACAAATACAGCTGCCTGAGGAAGAAAATTTCTAACCTTAGTAGTTACTGGCTTGATTGTTTTCGGGGCAATAACATTTTGAGGCATGCCCCCTAAAAACAATTTGTATTTGTCGCCAACAGTTTTATCTAAAGATACAGTGGTGGAAATAAGTATTTGATCCCTTGCTGATTTTGTAAGTTTGCCCACTGACAAAGACATGAGCAGCCCATAATTGAAGGGTAGGTTATTGGTAACAGTGAGAGATAGCACATCACAAATTAAATCCGGAAAATCACATTGTGGAAAGTATATGAATTTATTTGCATTCTGCAGAGGGAAATAAGTATTTAATCCCTCTGGCAAACAAGACCTAATACTTGGTGGCAAAACCCTTGTTGGCAAGCACAGCGGTCAGACGTCTTCTGTAGTTGATGATGAGGTTTGCACACATGTCAGGAGGAATTTTGGTCCACTCCTCTTTGCAGATCATCTCTAAATCATTAAGAGTTCTGGGCTGTCGCTTGGCAACTCGCAGCTTCAGCTCCCTCCATAAGTTTTCAATGGGATTAAGGTCTGGTGACTGGCTAGGCCACTCCATGACCCTAATGTGCTTCTTCCTGAGCCACTCCTTTGTTGCCTTGGCTGTATGTTTTGGGTCATTGTCGTGCTGGAAGACCCAGCCACGACCCATTTTTAAGGCCCTGGCGGAGGGAAGGAGGTTGTCACTCAGAATTGTACGGTACATGGCCCCATCCATTCTCCCATTGATGCGGTGAAGTAGTCCTGTGCCCTTAGCAGAGAACACCCCCAAAACATAACATTTCCACCTCCATGCTTGACAGTGGGGACGGTGTTCTTTGGGTCATAGGCAGCATTTCTCTTCCTCCAAACACGGCGAGTTGAGTTCATGCCAAAGAGCTCAATTTTTGTCTCATCTGACCACAGCACCTTCTCCCAATCACTCTCGGCATCATCCAGGTGTTCACTGGCAAACTTCAGACGGGCCGTCACATGTGACTTCCGGAGCAGGGGGACCTTGCGGGCACTGCAGGATTGCAATCCGTTATGTCGTAATGTGTTACCAATGGTTTTCGTGGTGACAGTGGTCCCAGCTGCCTTGAGATCATTGACAAGTTCCCCCCTTGTAGTTGTAGGCTGATTTCTAACCTTCCTCATGATCAAGGATACCCCACGAGGTGAGATTTTGCGTGGAGCCCCAGATCTTTGTCGATTGACAGTCATTTTGTACTTCTTCCATTTTCTTACTATGGCACCAACAGTTGTCTCCTTCTCGCCCAGCGTCTTACTGATGGTTTTGTAGCCCATTCCAGCCTTGTGCAGGTGTATGATCTTGTCCCTGACATCCTTAGACAGCTCCTTGCTCTTGGCCATTTTGTAGAGGTTAGAGTCTGACTGATTCACTGAGTCTGTGGACAGGTGTCTTTCATACAGGTGACCATTGCCGACAGCTGTCTGTCATGCAGGTAACGAGTTGATTTGGAGCATCTACCTGGTCTGTAGGGGCCAGATCTCTTACTGGTTGGTGGGGGATCAAATACTTATTTCCCTCTGCAGAATGCAAATAAATTCATATACTTTCCACAATGTGATTTTCCGGATTTAATTTGTGATGTGCTATCTCTCACTGTTACCAATAACCTACCCTTCAATTATGGGCTGCTCATGTCTTTGTCAGTGGGCAAACTTACAAAATCAGCAAGGGATCAAATACTTATTTCCACCACTGTATAAGAGGTCAACATTTTGTGGAAAAAAATAGGTGCTGCTCTTGAACAGAAAATTCATCTTACCTTATAAATTTATGTCTAACATTCATCTGCCTAGATTTATGAGCCTATTGCTAAAAATAAGTGCAAAGCTCCTAAGTTTTCCCCGCTCTAAATCCACCTTGTTGCTACCCACTTTTTACGCTTCTAAGTTTAGGAGTTTAGTCAAATTTTTAATACAAATTTAGGAAATTAAGGGGCACTTTTACTAATGTGCGTAGATGCCTACATGCATACAACATGCATCAAATTAGAACTACTGCCCGGCTACCGTGTGTCTCAGGCCCAAAACGAACACGCACCAATTTAAATTTTGCCGCATGTCCATTTTCAGCCAAACAAAAGTAGATTTTTGCGGGCGCACTGAAAATGGACCTGTGTGCATCCAATACACACGCCTACACCAGTGCAGCCATTTTTCAAAGCACCATAGTAAAAGTGTCCCTAGGTCTATTAAATTTTCAAAGAGGCCAATTTAGGAGAATAACTCTCAAAGGGACCCTTTCACTAAAGCGTCTTAAGCTTTAACATGTGTTTAGTGCGTGATAAAAGTCTTAAGCCAGATTCTATGACACATTAAAAATCTGCTCACAAAAAATTTCCACCTAAGCGTATTCTATAAGCAATGTTTAGATGTAGGCATGGTATATAGAATATCCCAAGTTGATATCCCTGCACCTAAATCTATGCGCCTCCATTTATACCAATGAAAACATGGTGTAAATCCTGGCATATAGATTTAGGCCCAGAGGACCATATTCTACAACAGTATGTGTAAATTTTATAACGCCCACAAAATGCCCATTTCCTCACCTATAATGACACCTCTTTTTGCCTACACACATTAAAATTTAGGCACTCTGCATTACAGAATACACTTAGGGGTATGTTTACTATGCACCTGTAAATTTAAGGCGCATTAAACACCATATTCTTTAGCAATAGATGCTTGACTTTGTTTGTTTTCTAATTTTTTAAGAACTTCTATTCATACAGCCAGTGTTAAAGTCTTACAGTTCCGCCGTGACGACGACCCCGGTGTACGCTCTAACAACATTCTTTCACTTATTCTGCTTGTGGCAGTTAAAGAGGCAGCAAATTTGAAATCTTGTTGGTTGTCACGTGCCAATTGGCTTCCATATTCCATGTGAGCACTTATGCGGAGCCTTTCCTGCAGAGGAGCAGTTTTGAACCATGCATATAAGCGAATCTTGCACTTATCAGTGGTGCGCTAAAACGAAGTTTGCCCCCATAGAAATTGATGGTGCCAAAAACGGGACCGAAGTACGGTATGCAGGTAAACAGAGCATGCTTTTATCCGATGTGCACTTAAATGGAATGCACTGTATATAATTTTTTAAAGCCCTAAATACTACTACTACTATATTAAATCTGGACTTAATATGTGTGAAATTCCCATGTTAAAACACTTTAAACTCAGATTATAACACATTTTAAAGCACCCCCAAAGTTAGGAGCATAAATCCTTTGAATACTGGGCTCTTTGAATGTAGCATGTGCTAATTTTTACAATGTTTGTGCTTTGCAAACCTTTCAAATAGCACAGGGTAAAAACATTTTATATGCAAGAAGATGACATACAATTGTATTAGCTTGTCTTGTTTCAGATGAGAAATTACATAAAACAAAGCAAGTGTAATTTGTGGAATTTCCATGTCATTTGAGAACACCAAAAACATCTCTACAGCTGTGAACAACATGACACAAGCAACATAAAGTTAAAAAACTAAATAAGATTTTAACATGGCTGACAATGCTTAACTAAGGATAATACGAAGAAAATTTGGCAAAACACAGTTTTAACTTGTTTGCACAGGGACAAAGGCCAAGCATAGCCGGTGTATCTGCAACAACTGTCAAACTACACTAGGGATGTGCAATTGTTAGCACACATTCAGGGCCTTTTTACTAAAAGGCATTAGGCACTGAGGATCAGATTCAACATATGGTGCCTTCAAAATCTGCACCAAAAAAATATGCTTAGAGTTATTCTATAAACCTTGCCTAAAGTTAGGCAGAGAAAGGCGACGAAAATGATAAAAGGAATGGAACGACTTCCCTATGAGGAAAGGCTGAGAAGGTTAGGGCTCTTCAGCTTTGAGAAAAAGGCGGCTGAGGGGTGATATGATAGAAGTCTACAAGATAATGAGTGGAGTAGAGCGGACAGATGTGAAGCGTTTGTTTACACTTTCAAACAACAACAAAATAAGGGGACACAAGATGAAGCTAGAATATGGTAGATTTAAAACAATAGGAGAAAGTTTTTCTTTACTCAGCGTGTAGTTAGACTCTGGAACTCGTTGCCAGAGAATGTAGTGACAGCAGCTGGCCTTACGGAATTTAAAGGGGGTTTGGACAGATTCCTGAGGGAAAAGTCCATTGAACATTATTAATTGTTTTTTTTTTTTTTTTTTTTTGGGGGGGGGTTTGACGGGTTCTTGAAGCCTGGATTGGCCGCTGTCAGAGACAGGATGCTGGACTTGATCGACCCTTGGTCTTTTCCCAGTATGGTGGTGCTTATGTACTTATGTACTTATAGAATACCCATAAGACTAGATTCTATATATTGTGCTGAGATTTCCGTGCAGTAATCAAAGTGCATTCTATAAAGTATGCTTTAATTTAGGCGAACTTTATAGAATATGCCGAGCGCTCATCCACGTGACTACATTTAGTCACGGTCAATTATACCAACAAAATCTGGTGTAAATCCCAATGCCTGAATAAGGTGCAGAGTGGGTGTATTCTATAACAACACATAGATTTTAGAAATGCCCATTCTACACCAATAACCATGCCCACTTTTCAACTATGCGACTTAGAATTTACATGCACCATGTTATAGAATAAGTTTAGCAAGTAGTGTGTGTAAATTCTAATTAATGCCAATTAAGTGCTGATAATCGCTTGTTAACATCCAATTATCAGCTCTGATTAGCTTAACATCCAATTATCAGTGCTGGTTAGATTGTTAACTAACTTAAGTTATGCACATTGTTATGGAATACACTTCGATTTCCAAACGGAAATATCGGCATCATATATAGAATCCTGGGGATAGCGCCTGTCCCTGTGAATAAAATTTAGGCACAATTTACGCCAATAAAACCTGGTATAAATGGGCATATCTTAAAGCAGTGCACATAATTTTTAAGAATGCCCATGACCAACCCATGTCTTTCCCATGGCCACAACCAGCCTGTCAAATATAATCTTAAGTACTTAAACTCAGGTACCAGCCTGATTCAATTGCCAAGCAGGGAAGGTGATAATCCTGGGAAAAGAAGGTGGTCAGTAATCTAGCATTTGGATGTTATAGCTCGTTAAATCCAAAAATATTGCACTTTAGTGAAAGGACCCCTCAGTCTGTAAGTATGCCTTAAAAAATTAGTGCATGCAAAATCAGTTTAACACATTAGTTCACAAATTAGAAGCGGAATAAACGAATATGTTCTAAAAGCTAGACACTAGTAGTTACACTTGCTACCGGGCACATTTATCTGTTAGTTAACAGCTGATATTGAACAGCACTCCACTGGAGAGATGGGGGTGTTACCCCCTTATTCCCCCAGTCTTTTTCTCCCCCACCCTCACATGCCCAATTGGTAAGTGAAACTGGGCACTGGGATAGCACTGAGATAATACCAGTTATGTTTCTAAGATCACAAAGATAACCAGTTATGTGCTGGGTTTGAACCCAGACATAGTTACTGTTCCAAAATGGATGTTCATGCTGCATGCACCCGGCGCATGAACATCCATTTTGTCTGTATTTTAGAACAGGCTCTAATTTGGCAAATTCCGTTCTAAAATACTGGTGAAATTTGAGATGCACTGCCACCAACTTCACAATATCTATTTGGAATTTTTTATTTTTATTTATATTTATTTTTTTTTCTTGTGTCAATCTGTTTATTAGCTCATTGTTCACAATATGTTTTCTCCTTTTTTTTGAGTTGCGCACAACTACTCCTCTTTTAGATACGTTATTTATATACTTTCATGAGATTGGAGTGACGTCATTTCCGTTGTTATGTTTCAAAATCCCTTTGGAGTACTGCGGGTCTGTTTCCGCTTTTACATTTGTGTAATCACTGGCTTGACAGGAAAGTTTATGTGGCAGTATCCTTGAATCGGTAAGTGGTAAAATCTAAAATTTATTTCGAGATTTAGTTTTTGTGAAAGCACATAGTGCTCCCAACACAGGAAAGTTCTAATCGGCGATTTATTATACTTAACTTTTCGGTTACGTTAGACGGATGTTACCTCTACATGATTACCTTTACAAGCGCCCACAGATATACAATTACTTGACCAGATATATTAAGGCTATAACTTGCATGTATATAAAAATAGTGACGTTGTATAAACTATGAAAGCGTTCTTTTTTACATAGCAGTTACGTTTCGGCGATCTATTATGTTCCACTTTTCGGTTACCTTAAATGGATGTTACTTTTATAATAGTGCCTTTACAAGCGCCTACAGATATACAATTATGGGTTTTGAGATGTCAGGGCTTGAAATTTGAATGTATATATATAGAAATAGTGACGTTGTATAAATCACGAAAGCGTTCATTTTTTACATAGCAGTCACGTTTCGGTGATTTATTATATTCCACTTTTCGGCTACCTTAAATGGATGTTACTTTTATAATAGTGCCTTTACAAGCGCCTACAGATATACAATTATGGGTTTAGAGACGTTAGGCTTAAATTTGAATGTATACATATATATAAAAAAAAGTGACGTTACAAAAAAACGGAAATGTTCCTCCTTTACATAGTAGCTACGTTTTGGCCTGTCTCCACATTTAGTTTTTTTACAAATTTCATTCCTCTTAAGTTCGATGCCGTTGACCCTCATTTTTATAAACTGGTGGGCAATTATTGCATTATCATGCCTCGTTCTTCAGTTGCCTTTTCATACCAGTGCGGTCTATAGTTCCAATTGCGGTTTTAAAAAATTTTTTGAAGTCATATGCATGCGCTCCTTTATATTCTCTTTTCTTTTTTAAATTAGCGTTGCTTATAAATATTTTTGGAGTCATATGCCTGGCTTTTATTTGTTTTTTTCTACACTTTTTATATATATATTTTTATATAAAAAAATTTTTTGATATAATTTTAATACATTACATGCATCTCTTGTCATCTATATACATGGAATATTATATATATTTTTTACACATTTCATCCTTTTTTTTGGGCTTTGCATATAGATCTGTGTCTTGTCTTTCTCATATTCATTATAATATTATCATTTAATTTGTGTTATTTTGTTTTTGATTCTTTGGTTTTTGTATTTTTGTTTGTAGTTAAAGATTGTACAGATATATACATCAGCATTTAATTAATATTTATTATTAGTATTTATACTTCCCTCCTTCTGAATGTATTAACAATATAAGTTTGACGCTCAAAAAATAGATACATGATTTTGTGTTATATTTATATTTTATATTTTATCTGCTTATGTCATATGTAATTTGTTTTTTGTTATCTTTTTATCACAGAGCATTTCAATTTGCAGAAATTTGTTCAGCTAATTTTATCTACATATTTCTTTCTTGATTGGAAGGAAATAGGTATGTTCCTCTATGTATAGATATTTATACCTCATTTTTAAGATACATATATATGTTTTTATTTTTTTTTATTTTTGTGTTCCACATGTAATCTGAATGTATATTGATTTGTATTTATGTTCATTTATAGACCCCTGACGCAGGCCTATACGGCCGAAACACGATTTCGTGTCGGGCTGTTGTTTTTATTCATTTTTATTCACTTTACAATAAAGAACTTGTTTAAGAAGACACCATCTGAGAGGTTTTTGGATCCACTGTTGTTTTTGCTTCATTGCTCTGCTGTGGAAAAAACACCTTCTGTGCGGGTTGGCATACTTGGTACCGAAGGTACAACATGGCTTTTGAGCCATGGGACGATGTCCTCAGCTTCAGTGGAGAGAGATTACAAAGACTGATGCAAGATTTTACACCTCTAGAAGGTGAAGAGATTCTACTGTATCCCTTACAGATATGTGGATGAATATGGTTAAGGTTAATAAATCTATAATACAGAATGAATTGCATTATGCTACTCTGTTACAATATTGTAGAAATAAAAGATCCCGAGGGGATTAAGAGTTATGAAAGAACCTAGGCTCTTCACTGATGATGACTTCCTCAATCAGTGGTGTTCTATCTTGAATAAATGTTCTTTGGATTTGATGATTCTCATTATAGAGACATCTAAGAAAAGGAACGATACCTTACGTCCTAATGTGACTGAGAAATTAGAAGTTTTGAAAAATATTGATCCCAAATTCGATGAGGTTATTATAGATGTAAATAGGAGGATGGATAATTTTAGGAGTGAAATTAAGAGAAATAAGATTAACAAATTGCATAGAGATAATGAAGACTACAAGAGGGGCTCAATATACCCATGGTCTAGGCCAAAGAAAGACCAGAGACCGAATCAGTCAAGATCTAGGTCTCGTTTTCAGAATTATCCGGCCTATAGACAGCCTATAGGCTATATACATCAAAAGAATAAAAGATCAGCAGATTCTAATGGTTCACCTAATCATAGAAATAATAAGAGAATTAGGAGTGATTCGGAAGAATGTTTTACTTCACCTTTATCAAGCCCTACTCATGCCCCAGTAGCAGGCCCATCAAACTCGTTGTCTTTTTTAGACCAAATATTACCAATGAGAAATTTAGAAGAAAGACAGACAACAGGGGCCAATGCACAGTTTCCAAACAGGGGTCATTACATGAGAGGCCACTATTACCATCGAGGAAGAGGAAGAGGCCGACCCAGAGGCAAAAGCTTCACCTATCAGAATCATTACAATCAACAATACTAGATGATATAGACATTAATGAAGATACTCCTATTGTGAATCTCTCTGATATTAATCTTACGGAAAATCAAATTCAGGTCCTTAAGAAAGGATTGTCTTTTGTACCTACAGCTAAGTATGATTCATTTCAAACGAGGGTAGATATGTATCGTTTTTATAGGAAATTATTAATAAAGAAGTTCTTTTCTGGGAATGCGGAGATAGGTAATGACACTTCAGTTGTGAAGGACAAATCTAAATGGATGCCACCTGGCCCCCCTGATCCGGTCGTGTCTACATTTTACAAATGTGTTTTAGCAGACATCGACCGTTTAGAGAAAAAAATACAAGGCACATCATAATCTCACAAAAGATGAGCACACAGCCATGTTAGCATTATCACGTAACCATGAAATTGTCTTGAAACCAGCTGATAAAGGAGGAGCAATAGTCATACAAAACAGAGATGACTATGTAACGGAGGTTAAAAGGCAGATTTTTGATAGACAATATTATGTTGAATTAGAAGAAGATCCTACTCCCGTTCTCCAGGAAGAGATATTAGGATTGGTAAATTTTGCCTATGACGCAGGGTACATAACATCTAAAGAGAAAAACTTTCTTACCATTAAATATCCTACAGTTCCAACTATTTATATGCTACCCAAGATTCATAAAAGATTAGATAACCCTCCAGGCCGTCCAATTATATCAGGCAATGGATCTGTTTTAGAACCGCTCTCTAAATTTGTTGACTACTTTTTAAGACCTTTTGTTCCTTTAATAGAATCCTATGTCAGAGATTCCTCACATATGATTACCACTTTGGAGACTTTTGATGGTGAACTTGATGACTTGATTATGGTCACTTTAGATATAGAGGCCCTCTACACCAACATACCACAGTTAGAGGCTCTATTGGTTATTGAAAACACTCTTGGAAGAAGAACCCATGATAGACGTGTCCCCAAACCATTTTATAATTACTTTGGCTACTCTCGCATTAACAAAGAACTACTTTGGTTTTGAGGAGAGCTATTTTCAACAAATAAAAGGGACAGCCATGGGGTCGGCCATGGCCCCTGATATTGCTAACCTGTATGTTGCGGAGTTTGAACAAAAGTTTTTGAAAGAGCATCAATATAAAAAGAAATAAGATTGTACAAACGTTACATAGATGATATTTTCATCTTATGGAAGGGCGACATGGAAAGTTTATTCACTTTCCTAGATTGGTTGAATACCAGGGACCCAAATTTACATTTCCAGATGCATTATCATTATCATGAGATCTCTTTTTTAGACATTATGATTAAAAAAACTACTTATTCCTTTAAAACAACGATCTATAGGAAGTCTACAGACAAGAATAATTACTTACATTTCACTAGTTTTCATAACCGGTCATTAAAAGAAAATCTACCATACTCACAATTTTTGAGGTTACGGAGACTTTGTACAGATTTTGACGACTTCAAGGACAAATCTAAATATATGGCTCATAGGTTCAACAATAGAGGTTATCCCCAAGAATGCGTAAAGAAAAGTCTAAGAAAGGCCATTGGGAAGGATAGACAAGATCTTTTATATGAGAAGACAGACAGACGCAGCCCAGACTTAGTTTGTACGCTCAAATTTTCACATTTTTCAGGAGGCATCAAGAAAATTATCAAAAAACACTGGCACATTTTAGAAACAGAAAAGTGCTTTACTGATTTAGTACCAGTGATAGCATATTCACGCAACCGTAATTTGAAAGAGTTTTTGGTACCGTCTACCCTTCCAGGTCCCAGTTCAACTATAGATGGAGGTAATGGTCACATCCCTTGTGGTAGGTGTTCAGTATGCAAACACTCTTTGACTCTAACATCATTTTATTGTCGAAACAATCAAAAAAACTATCCTTTAAAACAGTTTTCAGATTGTAATACTGTGGGTGTAATTTATATTATTATATGCCCCTGTGGCTTGTTATATGTGGGGAAAACTAAAAGGGCAGTGAAAACAAGAATAATAGAACATAGGAGCTGTTTAACAAGACAGGTGCAAAGTGCCCCATTGGTTCCACACTGGGCCGAAAAGAATCACACTATAGAAGATCTTAAGTTTTTTGTATATAAGAAGTTATATATGTCATGGCGGGGAGGAAATATTGATGTTAAGTTGTTAAGAGAAGAACAAAGAACAATATATACTCTTAATACAGTTATACCAAATGGTCTAAACACTGACACGGATTTAAGTTCCTTTTTGTAAGTTTGGAGTTTTTTCTTGTAAGATAGGTTTTATGATGGCAACACAGATCAATATATGCATATCCTGTTACTTTGGGTCATGTTAATATATTTACTTTTTTATAGTCTAATTAGTATCCAATTATATATATATTCTTTATAGTTTGGATTAATTTTATTTTTAATATCTTTTATATTGACCATTTTAGAGCCCATATGGTCAAATTATCCCCTTTTCCCTTTCTTCCCCTTCCCTTCCCCCCTCCCCCCCCCCCCTCCCTTTTTTTCTGTTTTCCCACCCCTCCCCTTCCCTTCTTTCCTTCCCTCACCCCTTCCCCCTTCCCCCTCCCCCCTTTTTTTTTCCCCCTTCCCTTTCCCCCCCCCCCCCCCCCGTCCTCTTTCTTTAAGTGTACAAGAGTTTATTTCACATACCCAAACCATATATATAATAATTTTTTTCATTTTTATGTGCACAGATCATTTTAATCAGTTCTTACGTATTTTAACGTATTTTAATGTATAGATATTCGCAATAAGTTCTGTCATTTATACTATACAGATTTACATAACCACGTAGTGGTTTGTGCCTTTAAAATTAGTATCTTGATTTTTATTAATGTGTTTAACCGATGTAGTGGTTTGTGGTTTGTGCCTTTAAAATTAGTATCTTGATTTTTTATTAATGTGTTTAACCGATGTATTTAGGGCCGGCAGTTTGCATACTTTTTCATACCAGCATACTTGCTTTATTTTTATTTTTATGTTACTTCACAATATCTATTTGGAATTTTTTATTTTATTTATATTTATTTTTATTTTTCTTGTGTCAATCTGTTTATTAGCTCATTGTTCACAATATGTTTTCTCCTTTTTTTTGAGTTGCGCACAACTACTCCTCTTTTAGATACGTTATTTATATACTTTTATGAGATTGGAGTGACGTCATTTCCGTTGTTATGTTTCAAAATCCCTTTGGAGTACTGCGGGTCTGTTTCCGCTTTTACATTTGTGTAATCACTGGCTTGACAGGAAAGTTTATGTGGCAGTATCCTTGAATCGGTAAGTGGTAAAATCTAAAATTTATTTCGAGATTTAGTTTTTGTGAAAGCACATAGTGCTCCCAACACAGGAAAGTTCTAATCGGCGATTTATTATACTTAACTTTTCGGTTACGTTAGACGGATGTTACCTCTACATGATTACCTTTACAAGCGCCCACAGATATACAATTACTTGACCAGATATATTAAGGCTATAACTTGCATGTATATAAAAATAGTGACGTTGTATAAACTATGAAAGCGTTCTTTTTTACATAGCAGTTACGTTTCGGCGATCTATTATGTTCCACTTTTCGGTTACCTTAAATGGATGTTACTTTTATAATAGTGCCTTTACAAGCGCCTACAGATATACAATTATGGGTTTTGAGATGTCAGGGCTTGAATTTGAATGTATATATATATAGAAATAGTGACGTTGTATAAATCACGAAAGCGTTCATTTTTTACATAGCAGTCACGTTTCGGTGATTTATTATATTCCACTTTTCGGCTACCTTAAATGGATGTTACTTTTATAATAGTGCCTTTACAAGCGCCTACAGATATACAATTATGGGTTTAGAGACGTTAGGGCTTAAATTTGAATGTATACATATATATAAAAAAAGTGACGTTACAAAAAAACGGAAATGTTCCTCCTTTACATAGTAGCTACGTTTTGGCCGGTCTCCACATTTAGTTTTTTTATAAATTTCATTCCTCTTAAGTTCGATGCCGTTGACCCTCATTTTTATAAACTGGTGGGCAATTATTGCATTATCATGCCTCGTTCTTCAGTTGCCTTTTCATACCAGTGCGGTCTATAGTTCCAATTGCGGTTTAAAAAAAATTTTTTTGAAGTCATATGCATGCGCTCCTTTATATTCTCTTTTCTTTTTTTAAATTAGCGTTGCTTATAAATATTTTTGGAGTCATATGCCTGGCTTTTATTTGTTTTTTTCTACACTTTTTATATATATATATTTTTATATATAAAAAATTTTTTGATATAATTTTAATACATTACATGCATCTCTTGTCATCTATATACATGGAATATATATATATATTTTTTACACATTTCATCCTTTTTTTTGGGCTTTGCATATAGATCTGTGTCTTGTCTTTCTCATATTCATTATAATATTATCATTTAATTTGTGTTATTTTGTTTTTGATTCTTTGGTTTTTGTATTTTTGTTTGTAGTTAAAGATTGTACAGATATATATACATCAGCATTTAATTAACATTTATTATTAGTATTTATACTTCCCTCCTTCTGAATGTATTAACAATACAGTTTAACGCTCAAAAAACATAGATACATGATTTTGTGTTATATTTATATTTTATATTTTATCTGCTTATGTCATATGTAATTTGTTTTTTGTTATCTTTTTATCACAGAGCATTTCAATTTGCAGAAATTTGTTCAGCTAATTTTATCTACATATTTCTTTCTTGATTGGAAGGAAATAGGTATGTTCCTCTATGTATAGATATTTATACCTCATTTTTAAGATACATATATATGTTTTTATTTTTATTTTTATTTTTGTGTGTTCCACATGTAATCTGAATGTATATTGATTTGTATTTATGTTCATTTATAGACCCCTGACGCAGGCCTATACGGCCGAAACACGATTTCGTGTCGGGCTGTTGTTTTTATTCATTTTTATTCACTTTACAATAAAGAACTTGTTTAAGAAGACACCATCTGAGAGGTTTTTTGGATCCACTGTTGTTTTTGCTTCATTGCTCTGCTGTGGAAAAAACACCTTCTGTGCGGGTTGGCATACTTGGTACCGAAGGTACAACATGGCTTTTGAGCCATGGGACGATGTCCTCAGCTTCAGTGGAGAGAGATTACAAAGACTGATGCAAGATTTTACACCTCTAGAAGGTGAAGAAGATTCTACTGTATCCCTTACAGATATGTGGATGAATATGGTTAAGGTTAATAAATCTATAATACAGAATGAATTGCATTATGCTACTCTGTTACAATATTGTAGAAATAAAAAGATCCCGAGGGGATTAAGAGTTATGAAAGAACCTAGGCTCTTCACTGATGATGAGGACTTCCTCAATCAGTGGTGTTCTATCTTGAATAAATGTTCTTTGGATTTGATGATTCTCATTATAGAGACATCTAAGAAAAGGAACGATACCTTACGTCCTAATGTGACTGAGAAATTAGAAGTTTTGAAAAATATTGATCCCAAATTCGATGAGGTTATTATAGATGTAAATAGGAGGATGGATAATTTTAGGAGTGAAATTAAGAGAAATAAGATTAACAAATTGCATAGAGATAATGAAGACTACAAGAGGGGCTCAATATACCCATGGTCTAGGCCAAAGAAAGACCAGAGACCGAATCAGTCAAGATCTAGGTCTCGTTTTCAGAATTATCCGGCCTATAGACAGCCTATAGGCTATATACATCAAAAGAATAAAAGATCAGCAGATTCTAATGGTTCACCTAATCATAGAAATAATAAGAGAATTAGGAGTGATTCGGAAGAATGTTTTACTTCACCTTTATCAAGCCCTACTCATGCCCCAGTAGCAGGCCCATCAAACTCGTTGTCTTTTTTAGACCAAATATTACCAATGAGAAATTTAGAAGAAAGACAGACAACAGGGGCCAATGCACAGTTTCCAAACAGGGGTCATTACATGAGAGGCCACTATTACCATCGAGGAAGAGGAAGAGGCCGACCCAGAGGCAAAAGCTTCACCTATCAGAATCATTACAATCAACAATACTAGATGATATAGACATTAATGAAGATACTCCTATTGTGAATCTCTCTGATATTAATCTTACGGAAAATCAAATTCAGGTCCTTAAGAAAGGATTGTCTTTTGTACCTACAGCTAAGTATGATTCATTTCAAACGAGGGTAGATATGTATCGTTTTTATAGGAAATTATTAATAAAGAAGTTCTTTTCTGGGAATGCGGAGATAGGTAATGACACTTCAGTTGTGAAGGATAAATCTAAATGGATGCCACCTGGCCCCCCTGATCCGGTCGTGTCTACATTTTACAAATGTGTTTTAGCAGACATCGACCGTTTAGAGAAAAATAAATACAAGGCACATCATAATCTCACAAAAGATGAGCACACAGCCATGTTAGCATTATCACGTAACCATGAAATTGTCTTGAAACCAGCTGATAAAGGAGGAGCAATAGTCATACAAAACAGAGATGACTATGTAACGGAGGTTAAAAGGCAGATTTTTGATAGACAATATTATGTTGAATTAGAAGAAGATCCTACTCCCGTTCTCCAGGAAGAGATATTAGGATTGGTAAATTTTGCCTATGACGCAGGGTACATAACATCTAAAGAGAAAAACTTTCTTACCATTAAATATCCTACAGTTCCAACTATTTATATGCTACCCAAGATTCATAAAAGATTAGATAACCCTCCAGGCCGTCCAATTATATCAGGCAATGGATCTGTTTTAGAACCGCTCTCTAAATTTGTTGACTACTTTTTAAGACCTTTTGTTCCTTTAATAGAATCCTATGTCAGAGATTCCTCACATATGATTACCACTTTGGAGACTTTTGATGGTGAACTTGATGACTTGATTATGGTCACTTTAGATATAGAGGCCCTCTACACCAACATACCACAGTTAGAGGCTCTATTGGTTATTGAAAACACTCTTGGAAGAAGAACCCATGATAGACGTGTCCCCAACCATTTTATAATTACTTTGGCTACTCTCGCATTAACAAAGAACTACTTTGGTTTTGAGGAGAGCTATTTTCAACAAATAAAAGGGACAGCCATGGGGTCGGCCATGGCCCCTGATATTGCTAACCTGTATGTTGCGGAGTTTGAACAAAAGTTTTTGAAAGAGCATCAATATAAAAAAGAAATAAGATTGTACAAACGTTACATAGATGATATTTTCATCTTATGGAAGGGCGACATGGAAAGTTTATTCACTTTCCTAGATTGGTTGAATACCAGGGACCCAAATTTACATTTCCAGATGCATTATCATTATCATGAGATCTCTTTTTAGACATTATGATTAAAAAAACTACTTATTCCTTTAAAACAACGATCTATAGGAAGTCTACAGACAAGAATAATTACTTACATTTCACTAGTTTTCATAACCGGTCATTAAAAGAAAATCTACCATACTCACAATTTTTGAGGTTACGGAGACTTTGTACAGATTTTGACGACTTCAAGGACAAATCTAAATATATGGCTCATAGGTTCAACAATAGAGGTTATCCCCAAGAATGCGTAAAGAAAAGTCTAAGAAAGGCCATTGGGAAGGATAGACAAGATCTTTTATATGAGAAGACAGACAGACGCAGCCCAGACTTAGTTTGTACGCTCAAATTTTCACATTTTTCAGGAGGCATCAAGAAAATTATCAAAAAACACTGGCACATTTTAGAAACAGAAAAGTGCTTTACTGATTTAGTACCAGTGATAGCATATTCACGCAACCGTAATTTGAAAGAGTTTTTGGTACCGTCTACCCTTCCAGGTCCCAGTTCAACTATAGATGGAGGTAATGGTCACATCCCTTGTGGTAGGTGTTCAGTATGCAAACACTCTTTGACTCTAACATCATTTTATTGTCGAAACAATCAAAAAAACTATCCTTTAAAACAGTTTTCAGATTGTAATACTGTGGGTGTAATTTATATTATTATATGCCCCTGTGGCTTGTTATATGTGGGGAAAACTAAAAGGGCAGTGAAAACAAGAATAATAGAACATAGGAGCTGTTTAACAAGACAGGTGCAAAGTGCCCCATTGGTTCCACACTGGGCCGAAAAGAATCACACTATAGAAGATCTTAAGTTTTTTGTATATAAGAAGTTATATATGTCATGGCGGGGAGGAAATATTGATGTTAAGTTGTTAAGAGAAGAACAAAGAACAATATATACTCTTAATACAGTTATACCAAATGGTCTAAACACTGACACGGATTTAAGTTCCTTTTTGTAAGTTTGGAGTTTTTTCTTGTAAGATAGGTTTTATGATGGCAACACAGATCAATATATGCATATCCTGTTACTTTGGGTCATGTTAATATATTTACTTTTTTATAGTCTAATTAGTATCCAATTATATATATATTCTTTATAGTTTGGATTAATTTTATTTTTAATATCTTTTATATTGACCATTTTAGAGCCCATATGGTCAAATTATCCCCTTTTCCCTTTCTTCCCCTTCCCTTTCCCCTTCCCCCCCTCCCCTTTTTTCTGTTTTCCCACCCCTCCCCTTCCCTTCTTTCCTTCCCTCACCCCTTCCCCCTTCCCCCTCCCCCTTTTTTTCCCCCTTCCCTTTCCCCCCCCCCCCCCCCCGTCCTCTTTCTTTAAGTGTACAAGAGTTTATTTCACATACCCAAACCATATATATAATAATTTTTTTCATTTTTATGTGCACAGATCATTTTAATCAGTTCTTACGTATTTTAACGTATTTTAATGTATAGATATCGCAATAAGTTCTGTCATTTATACTTATACAGATTTACATAACCACGTAGTGGTTTGTGCCTTTAAAATTAGTATCTTGATTTTTTATTAATGTGTTTAACCGATGTAGTGGTTTGTGGTTTGTGCCTTTAAAATTAGTATCTTGATTTTTTATTAATGTGTTTAACCGATGTATTTAGGGCCGGCAGTTTGCATACTTTTTCATACCAGCATACTTGCTTTATTTTTATTTTTATTTTTATGTTACTTCACAATATCTATTTGGAATTTTTTATTTTTATTTATATTTATTTTTATTTTTCTTGTGTCAATCTGTTTATTAGCTCATTGTTCACAATATGTTTTCTCCTTTTTTTTGAGTTGCGCACAACTACTCCTCTTTTAGATACGTTATTTATATACTTTTATGAGATTGGAGTGACGTCATTTCCGTTGTTATGTTTCAAAATCCCTTTGGAGTACTGCGGTCTGTTTCCGCTTTTACATTTGTGTAATCACTGGCTTGACAGGAAAGTTTATGTGGCAGTATCCTTGAATCGGTAAGTGGTAAAATCCAAAATTTATTTCGAGATTTAGTTTTTGTGAAAGCACATAGTGCTCCCAACACAGGAAAGTTCTAATCGGCGATTTATTATACTTAACTTTTCGGTTACGTTAGACGGATGTTACCTCTACATGATTACCTTTACAAGCGCCCACAGATATACAATTACTTGACCAGATATATTAAGGCTATAACTTGCATGTATATAAAAATAGTGACGTTGTATAAACTATGAAAGCGTTCTTTTTTACATAGCAGTTACGTTTCGGCGATCTATTATGTTCCACTTTTCGGTTACCTTAAATGGATGTTACTTTTATAATAGTGCCTTTACAAGCGCCTACAGATATACAATTATGGGTTTTGAGATGTCAGGGCTTGAATTTGAATGTATATATATATAGAAATAGTGACGTTGTATAAATCACGAAAGCGTCATTTTTTACATAGCAGTCACGTTTCGGTGATTTATTATATTCCACTTTTCGGCTACCTTAAATGGATGTTACTTTTATAATAGTGCCTTTACAAGCGCCTACAGATATACAATTATGGGTTTAGAGACGTTAGGGCTTAAATTTGAATGTATACATATATATAAAAAAAAGTGACGTTACAAAAAAACGGAAATGTTCCTCCTTTACATAGTAGCTACGTTTTGGCCGGTCTCCACATTTAGTTTTTTTATAAATTTCATTCCTCTTAAGTTCGATGCCGTTGACCCTCATTTTTATAAACTGGTGGGCAATTATTGCATTATCATGCCTCGTTCTTCAGTTGCCTTTTCATACCAGTGCGGTCTATAGTTCCAATTGCGGTTTTAAAAAAATTTTTTTGAAGTCATATGCATGCGCTCCTTTATATTCTCTTTTCTTTTTTTAAATTAGCGTTGCTTATAAATATTTTTGGAGTCATATGCCTGGCTTTTATTTGTTTTTTTCTACACTTTTTATATATATATATTTTTATATATAAAAAATTTTTTGATATAATTTTAATACATTACATGCATCTCTTGTCATCTATATACATGGAATATATATATATATATTTTTTACACATTTCATCCTTTTTTTTGGGCTTTGCATATAGATCTGTGTCTTGTCTTTCTCATATTCATTATAATATTATCATTTAATTTGTGTTATTTTGTTTTTGATTCTTTGGTTTTTGTATTTTTGTTTGTAGTTAAAGATTGTACAGATATATATACATCAGCATTTAATTAACATTTATTATTAGTATTTATACTTCCCTCCTTCTGAATGTATTAACAATACAAGTTTAACGCTCAAAAAACATAGATACATGATTTTGTGTTATATTTATATTTTATATTTTATCTGCTTATGTCATATGTAATTTGTTTTTTGTTATCTTTTTATCACAGAGCATTTCAATTTGCAGAAATTTGTTCAGCTAATTTTATCTACATATTTCTTTCTTGATTGGAAGGAAATAGGTATGTTCCTCTATGTATAGATATTTATACCTCATTTTTAAGATACATATATATGTTTTTTTTTATTTTATTTTTGTGTGTTCCACATGTAATCTGAATGTATATTGATTTGTATTTATGTTCATTTATAGACCCCTGACGCAGGCCTATACGGCCGAAACACGATTTCGTGTCGGGCTGTTGTTTTTATTCATTTTTATTCACTTTACAATAAAGAACTTGTTTAAGAAGACACCATCTGAGAGGTTTTTTGGATCCACTGTTGTTTTTGCTTCATTGCTCTGCTGTGGAAAAAACACCTTCTGTGCGGGTTGGCATACTTGGTACCGAAGGTACAACATGGCTTTTGAGCCATGGGACGATGTCCTCAGCTTCAGTGGAGAGAGATTACAAAGACTGATGCAAGATTTTACACCTCTAGAAGGTGAAGAAGATTCTACTGTATCCCTTACAGATATGTGGATGAATATGGTTAAGGTTAATAAATCTATAATACAGAATGAATTGCATTATGCTACTCTGTTACAATATTGTAGAAATAAAAAGATCCCGAGGGGATTAAGAGTTATGAAAGAACCTAGGCTCTTCACTGATGATGAGGACTTCCTCAATCAGTGGTGTTCTATCTTGAATAAATGTTCTTTGGATTTGATGATTCTCATTATAGAGACATCTAAGAAAAGGAACGATACCTTACGTCCTAATGTGACTGAGAAATTAGAAGTTTTGAAAAATATTGATCCCAAATTCGATGAGGTTATTATAGATGTAAATAGGAGGATGGATAATTTTAGGAGTGAAATTAAGAGAAATAAGATTAACAAATTGCATAGAGATAATGAAGACTACAAGAGGGGCTCAATATACCCATGGTCTAGGCCAAAGAAAGACCAGAGACCGAATCAGTCAAGATCTAGGTCTCGTTTTCAGAATTATCCGGCCTATAGACAGCCTATAGGCTATATACATCAAAAGAATAAAAGATCAGCAGATTCTAATGGTTCACCTAATCATAGAAATAATAAGAGAATTAGGAGTGATTCGGAAGAATGTTTTACTTCACCTTTATCAAGCCCTACTCATGCCCCAGTAGCAGGCCCATCAAACTCGTTGTCTTTTTTAGACCAAATATTACCAATGAGAAATTTAGAAGAAAGACAGACAACAGGGGCCAATGCACAGTTTCCAAACAGGGGTCATTACATGAGAGGCCACTATTACCATCGAGGAAGAGGAAGAGGCCGACCCAGAGGCAAAAGCTTCACCTATCAGAATCATTACAATCAACAATACTAGATGATATAGACATTAATGAAGATACTCCTATTGTGAATCTCTCTGATATTAATCTTACGGAAAATCAAATTCAGGTCCTTAAGAAAGGATTGTCTTTTGTACCTACAGCTAAGTATGATTCATTTCAAACGAGGGTAGATATGTATCGTTTTTATAGGAAATTATTAATAAAGAAGTTCTTTTCTGGGAATGCGGAGATAGGTAATGACACTTCAGTTGTGAAGGATAAATCTAAATGGATGCCACCTGGCCCCCCTGATCCGGTCGTGTCTACATTTTACAAATGTGTTTTAGCAGACATCGACCGTTTAGAGAAAAATAAATACAAGGCACATCATAATCTCACAAAAGATGAGCACACAGCCATGTTAGCATTATCACGTAACCATGAAATTGTCTTGAAACCAGCTGATAAAGGAGGAGCAATAGTCATACAAAACAGAGATGACTATGTAACGGAGGTTAAAAGGCAGATTTTTGATAGACAATATTATGTTGAATTAGAAGAAGATCCTACTCCCGTTCTCCAGGAAGAGATATTAGGATTGGTAAATTTTGCCTATGACGCAGGGTACATAACATCTAAAGAGAAAAACTTTCTTACCATTAAATATCCTACAGTTCCAACTATTTATATGCTACCCAAGATTCATAAAAGATTAGATAACCCTCCAGGCCGTCCAATTATATCAGGCAATGGATCTGTTTTAGAACCGCTCTCTAAATTTGTTGACTACTTTTTAAGACCTTTTGTTCCTTTAATAGAATCCTATGTCAGAGATTCCTCACATATGATTACCACTTTGGAGACTTTTGATGGTGAACTTGATGACTTGATTATGGTCACTTTAGATATAGAGGCCCTCTACACCAACATACCACAGTTAGAGGCTCTATTGGTTATTGAAAACACTCTTGGAAGAAGAACCCATGATAGACGTGTCCCCAACCATTTTATAATTACTTTGGCTACTCTCGCATTAACAAAGAACTACTTTGGTTTTGAGGAGAGCTATTTTCAACAAATAAAAGGGACAGCCATGGGGTCGGCCATGGCCCCTGATATTGCTAACCTGTATGTTGCGGAGTTTGAACAAAAGTTTTTGAAAGAGCATCAATATAAAAAAGAAATAAGATTGTACAAACGTTACATAGATGATATTTTCATCTTATGGAAGGGCGACATGGAAAGTTTATTCACTTTCCTAGATTGGTTGAATACCAGGGACCCAAATTTACATTTCCAGATGCATTATCATTATCATGAGATCTCTTTTTTAGACATTATGATTAAAAAAACTACTTATTCCTTTAAAACAACGATCTATAGGAAGTCTACAGACAAGAATAATTACTTACATTTCACTAGTTTTCATAACCGGTCATTAAAAGAAAATCTACCATACTCACAATTTTTGAGGTTACGGAGACTTTGTACAGATTTTGACGACTTCAAGGACAAATCTAAATATATGGCTCATAGGTTCAACAATAGAGGTTATCCCCAAGAATGCGTAAAGAAAAGTCTAAGAAAGGCCATTGGGAAGGATAGACAAGATCTTTTATATGAGAAGACAGACAGACGCAGCCCAGACTTAGTTTGTACGCTCAAATTTTCACATTTTTCAGGAGGCATCAAGAAAATTATCAAAAAACACTGGCACATTTTAGAAACAGAAAAGTGCTTTACTGATTTAGTACCAGTGATAGCATATTCACGCAACCGTAATTTGAAAGAGTTTTTGGTACCGTCTACCCTTCCAGGTCCCAGTTCAACTATAGATGGAGGTAATGGTCACATCCCTTGTGGTAGGTGTTCAGTATGCAAACACTCTTTGACTCTAACATCATTTTATTGTCGAAACAATCAAAAAAACTATCCTTTAAAACAGTTTTCAGATTGTAATACTGTGGGTGTAATTTATATTATTATATGCCCCTGTGGCTTGTTATATGTGGGGAAAACTAAAAGGGCAGTGAAAACAAGAATAATAGAACATAGGAGCTGTTTAACAAGACAGGTGCAAAGTGCCCCATTGGTTCCACACTGGGCCGAAAAGAATCACACTATAGAAGATCTTAAGTTTTTTGTATATAAGAAGTTATATATGTCATGGCGGGGAGGAAATATTGATGTTAAGTTGTTAAGAGAAGAACAAAGAACAATATATACTCTTAATACAGTTATACCAAATGGTCTAAACACTGACACGGATTTAAGTTCCTTTTTGTAAGTTTGGAGTTTTTTCTTGTAAGATAGGTTTTATGATGGCAACACAGATCAATATATGCATATCCTGTTACTTTGGGTCATGTTAATATATTTACTTTTTTATAGTCTAATTAGTATCCAATTATATATATATTCTTTATAGTTTGGATTAATTTTATTTTTAATATCTTTTATATTGACCATTTTAGAGCCCATATGGTCAAATTATCCCCTTTTCCCTTTCTTCCCCTTCCCTTCCCCCCTTCCCCCCCCCCCTCCCTTTTTTCTGTTTTCCCACCCCTCCCCTTCCCTTCTTTCCTTCCCTCACCCCTTCCCCCTTCCCCCTCCCCCCTTTTTTTTCCCCCTTCCCTTTCCCCCCCCCCCCCCCCCCGTCCTCTTTCTTTAAGTGTACAAGAGTTTATTTCACATACCCAAACCATATATATAATAATTTTTTTCATTTTTATGTGCACAGATCATTTTAATCAGTTCTTACGTATTTTAACGTATTTTAATGTATAGATATTGCAATAAGTTCTGTCATTTATACTTATACAGATTTACATAACCACGTAGTGGTTTGTGCCTTTAAAATTAGTATCTTGATTTTTTATTAATGTGTTTAACCGATGTATTTAGGGCCGGCAGTTTGCATACTTTTTCATACCAGCATACTTGCTTTATTTTTATTTTTATGTTACTTCACAATATCTATTTGGAATTTTTTATTTTTATTTATATTTATTTTTATTTTTCTTGTGTCAATCTGTTTATTAGCTCATTGTTCACAATATGTTTTCTCCTTTTTTTGAGTTGCGCACAACTACTCCTCTTTTAGATACGTTATTTATATACTTTCATGAGATTGGAGTGACGTCATTTCCGTTGTTATGTTTCAAAATCCCTTTGGAGTACTGCGGGTCTGTTTCCGCTTTTACATTTGTGTAATCACTGGCTTGACAGGAAAGTTTATGTGGCAGTATCCTTGAATCGGTAAGTGGTAAAATCCAAAATTTATTTCGAGATTTAGTTTTTGTGAAAGCACATAGTGCTCCCAACACAGGAAAGTTCTAATCGGCGATTTATTATACTTAACTTTTCGGTTACGTTAGACGGATGTTACCTCTACATGATTACCTTTACAAGCGCCCACAGATATACAATTACTTGACCAGATATATTAAGGCTATAACTTGCATGTATATAAAAATAGTGACGTTGTATAAACTATGAAAGCGTTCTTTTTTACATAGCAGTTACGTTTCGGCGATCTATTATGTTCCACTTTTCGGTTACCTTAAATGGATGTTACTTTTATAATAGTGCCTTTACAAGCGCCTACAGATATACAATTATGGGTTTTGAGATGTCAGGGCTTGAATTTGAATGTATATATATATAGAAATAGTGACGTTGTATAAATCACGAAAGCGTTCATTTTTTACATAGCAGTCACGTTTCGGTGATTTATTATATTCCACTTTTCGGCTACCTTAAATGGATGTTACTTTTATAATAGTGCCTTTACAAGCGCCTACAGATATACAATTATGGGTTTAGAGACGTTAGGGCTTAAATTTGAATGTATACATATATATAAAAAAAAGTGACGTTACAAAAAAACGGAAATGTTCCTCCTTTACATAGTAGCTACGTTTTGGCCGGTCTCCACATTTAGTTTTTTTATAAATTTCATTCCTCTTAAGTTCGATGCCGTTGACCCTCATTTTTATAAACTGGTGGGCAATTATTGCATTATCATGCCTCGTTCTTCAGTTGCCTTTTCATACCAGTGCGGTCTATAGTTCCAATTGCGGTTTAAAAAAAATTTTTTTGAAGTCATATGCATGCGCTCCTTTATATTCTCTTTTCTTTTTTTAAATTAGCGTTGCTTATAAATATTTTTGGAGTCATATGCCTGGCTTTTATTTGTTTTTTTCTACACTTTTTATATATATATATTTTTATATATAAAAAATTTTTTGATATAATTTTAATACATTACATGCATCTCTTGTCATCTATATACATGGAATATATATATATATATTTTTTACACATTTCATCCTTTTTTTTGGGCTTTGCATATAGATCTGTGTCTTGTCTTTCTCATATTCATTATAATATTATCATTTAATTTGTGTTATTTTGTTTTTGATTCTTTGGTTTTTGTATTTTTGTTTGTAGTTAAAGATTGTACAGATATATATACATCAGCATTTAATTAACATTTATTATTAGTATTTATACTTCCCTCCTTCTGAATGTATTAACAATACAAGTTTAACGCTCAAAAAACATAGATACATGATTTTGTGTTATATTTATATTTTATATTTTATCTGCTTATGTCATATGTAATTTGTTTTTTGTTATCTTTTTATCACAGAGCATTTCAATTTGCAGAAATTTGTTCAGCTAATTTTATCTACATATTTCTTTCTTGATTGGAAGGAAATAGGTATGTTCCTCTATGTATAGATATTTATACCTCATTTTTAAGATACATATATATGTTTTTATTTTTATTTTTATTTTTGTGTGTTCCACATGTAATCTGAATGTATATTGATTTGTATTTATGTTCATTTATAGACCCCTGACGCAGGCCTATACGGCCGAAACACGATTTCGTGTCGGGCTGTTGTTTTTATTCATTTTTATTCATTTTATTCACTTTACAATAAAGAACTTGTTTAAGAAGACACCATCTGAGAGGTTTTTTGGATCCACTGTTGTTTTTGCTTCATTGCTCTGCTGTGGAAAAAACACCTTCTGTGCGGGTTGGCAGACTGGATGGGGCCATACAGGTCTTTATCTGCTGTCATCTACTCTGTTACTATGTTATTGTAATTGCTTGTTTGTTTTGCAGGTTGAAGAATTTTTGAGCACGTTATGAGGATGGCTTGGAGCATCTTGGTGTTCGGTGTTGTCAGAATCTGCAGCGGGGCAGAAAGCTGTTTAGTCAAAGGGGGAAGGGCTTTTTTTGCAGTTAGGTATTCTGAAGGGTCAAAGGTCAGCATGCAAGTATTTGCTTTCAAACCACAGTGTTAAGGGTGGGATACTTTTGATAAGGCATGAAGCCATGGCTTGTGTTTGTCCCGCTGTGCTTGGAAAACCTAGAATCATGCAGAGTACTGTAAATGTTGTTATAAAAGATGAGTCTGTCACTGACATTTGTACAGATTTTAGTGCAGATCTTATTTTTTTTATGACCCTTGTATGCCACAAATTTTAGGGATATGCAACCTTAAAAATCCACCCTAGGCATCAGCTTGTCAGAATTTCTGAGCCATGTAAAGGGTCAAATATCTGGCAAACAGTATTTTCCCATACCACTATAAGAGAGTTGGTTCATCATAGTACTTTTAGCTCT
This sequence comes from Microcaecilia unicolor, assembly GCF_901765095.1. NCBI lineage: Eukaryota > Metazoa > Chordata > Amphibia > Gymnophiona > Siphonopidae > Microcaecilia > Microcaecilia unicolor. Next base: position 101,755 of record NW_021963181.1, on the reverse strand, counting down.
AGTCTTTGAAAATATGCTACTGTGCACAATTCTTTTCTATACTTCAGATTTATCAGACCCGAAACCTTACAGGTTTGTTAGCCAGAAAAGAGATGTCCTCTGCAGCTGAATATGTCATCACTTCTCCTATGCCAATAGCAAGGCTTGTCTATGATTTGCAGTGTTGGTCCCTCACTTTACCATGAACCCCAAACAAGTCTCTCTTGGGGGGGGGGGGGGGGGGGGGAAGAAGCAGTTGCACATATTGGTAGCTGTCTTCTGGAGTGGCTATACTTTGGTATCCTTTTCAAAATGAAACCTACTGATTTGTGTACACAACTTCAGATGATGTCTGGTTAATGGCTTTTACAGTGGTGGTGTAACCTCCATTTTTGTGCTGGTTATTCCAGATCTCTGGTCTCCAGAGGTGCTGTGGGAAGGGCTCCAAAATCAAACCTTTATTATAAAAACAACCGAGGACAACCTTGAACTAGAACAGGAATGTGGGTGGCTGGTGTATACATTTGAAAGCCATCCACTTTCACCAGCCACCTTTTCCTTGTGTTGATTGAGGAAGTAGGTGGTGAATGGCAGTGCCTTAGGTTATAACCTTCTCTGCTACCCAGGGTTATCATTTTTAACTCTGGGGGTGTCCTGCATGGTTCAGAATGGCAGATAGGCCCTGGATAACTGAGGAAAAGGTTGTAGTCTGAAATGTAGCTGCTCAGTACCCCCTTTAGTTGGGCTGGAGGCAGAGGGCTGGTAAATCAACAGGGGACAGCTATGTGAGAAGGGGCCAGGGAGAACCAGAGGTATATAAAAGGAAGAATGATGAGTGCGTGTAAGTTGTCACATGGGATGTGGCAAGAAGAGAGTATGACTGGAACTTGAGAAAGGAGCCCCTCCCCCCCCCCCCAGTATCCCAATTGTCCCTCCTCACCATTTTTTGTGTTAATAATCTCATGGATATTATCTTGATGTATGGTCACATGTTTAATTAACAATCTGCTTTTACTTTTATGTTGGTTTGTTGGTGTTCCTGGGAGTGTAGGTTTGGGTGGGACAGTGGTGTGGTTTTGATATGTTTTGTATTTATACAACACTGAGCTAAACACACGTATTCATACCTGCTGCAAAGATGGTATAAATGTGTGCACTGTTGGGGCTGGTTCTGGCTGACTCTTTTATAAAAGCACATAGGTGCCTCTGTTGCCTTTATAAAATACTAGTATAAAAGACCCGTTTCGGTAGGCAATGAAACAGGCGCTAGCAAGGTAATCACCCCCTCCCTCCCTCCCTTCCAAGTTCCAGACCCTTCCTTCCTTTCCTTCCGTCTGAGTTCCAGACCTCCCTCCCAGTTCCAGACTCCCCCTCCCTCCGATTTCAACACCCCCGCCCTCTGCGTTACTGACCCCTGGACCCCCATGCCGCAACCCTCTCGACCCTCCCCCACCAGCGTCGCGTACCTGTGCTGAGAGACAGTCAAAGTTCTCTTCTCGTCTGCACCGGCAATGCTTGTTGAATGATCATCTGTTGAAGTTTCTGTGCCTGCATCTGATGTCAGACGCAGGCAAAGAAACTTGAACAGATGATCATCATCAAGCAACGCCCTGGCACAGCCGAGAAGAGAAGTTTGGCTGTCGTCAGCACAGGAATGCGACGGCGGCGGGGGAGGGTTTTCGGCGGAAAGGGGGGGGGAGGTCGAGAGGGTCGCGGCAGGGGGGTCCAGGGGTCAATTATGTGGAGGGGGGGTATTGAAATCGGAGGGAGGGGGGAGTCTGGAACTCGGTGGGAGGGGCGTGAGGGGGCCTTGAACGGGATGGGAGGGGAGGGACTGACGTGTGTGTGTGGGGGGGGGGGCGGGGGTGTTGATGTTATTCGGGTGGGGGGGGGGAGGGTTCTGTGTTGCCCCGCTCCCTGTCACTTGCTCAGAAGTGGCAGGAAGCGGCGCACTGACAGCTGATTCCCAGGCAGGGGGAGGAGTAGGGAAACACACTCCGCGTGTTTCCCTACTCCTCCCCTTGCCTTGGAATCAACTGTCAGTGATGTTACGTCAGTGTGTTCTTAGCTGCCTAGCAGACCACCTCTGAGGGATCCACGGTCCCAGGCAGGTTAGAACATTGGAGGTGAGAATTATTATATAGGATCAGATGAAAGGGAAATGGGACTTGATATACCGCTTTTCTGAGGTTTTTGCAACTACATTCAAAGCGGTTTACATATATTCAGGTACTTATTTTGTACCAGGGGCAATGGAGGGTTAAGTGACTTGCCCAGAGTCACAAGGAGCTGCAGTGGGAATCGAACTCAGTACCCCAGGATCAAAGTCCTGCACTAACCACTACTCACACAAAGGCTTAATTCAGCAGTCTAGTGGCGATTCAATATCCAATCAACTCATAAACCACCAGAATGTTTTTAATAGGCAGAAAGTTATATATTGATTGCCTCAACGGTGTTACTCGCTGAACTTTTGTTTAATCAATGAGAATTAACAGCATCCACCTCCTCATTGGCATATCAACAAAAAAGCACCTAAATATCATACTATATTGTAACATTACTCTTAATTTTATTTTCATATTACTTAATCTGCTTTTAAAATATTGATCATCTACAGATGAAATTGTTGCCGGACATGGGTTCTTAATCTGACATGCATGTTTCGCTATACCAAGCTGTCTCAAGGACTATCCCCCATTTGCATTATGATCCCAGTTTTTCCAGACTCACAAGTTAAGGTGATCAATATATAACTTCATGAGTATAAAAACAAAATTCTGGTGGTTTGACTTGATTGGCTTTTATAAAATTAGGCACCTTCATGGCCTTTCAGTGTAGGTGACCTGTTATGAAATTACCTCTTTTTGTTGGAACCAGGAATATTCAAGCTAATTCTCACCAGTAACAATTGTGAGGAGTTGGCTTGAGTTTTATATTGTGGACCTGTATTCTTCATTTTTCTTCTGTGTGTGTTGTAAATATATTTTGGAAACACTTTTTAAAAATCACAATGGTAATCTCAAATCATCCAATCTGACTGGGCAGGATAATTATTTATTTTTTTATAAGCATTATTTATAACTTGCTGCTCTGTTCTGTAGCTTGTGTGGTTACATTGCTGTTAAAGGAACAGATCATGCTTTTTAGAAAGTATTTGCCCTTCTGATATTATAGAGGTATGCCTTTTTTTTTTCTTTTGTCTTTCCTCTATAAATGTTTGAACTGGCAAAACCAGTTTTGCTGCACTGATCTGTAAAAGGGGCATATCATGAATAATGTGATTTGAATATTAATGTATTTTTAACCTATACAACAATATTTTATAACTTTTTTTTGTGTGTCCTTTGTTTTCTACTATTAAGAGCCCAGGGATATCATGCCTAGGCCCCGAGTATGGCAGACAAACATTGTGAGTGTCAGTGTCTAATTTGGTGCTGCTGCTGCAGGATGAACTTCTTGAAACCACTGACCTTCTTCAGTGTGCCATCAGACAAAAATTGCCACACTGAAATCAAATTATGATGTTGCAAACAGGATGGCTGATGCTGCTTAGTACACCAACACCAGTACAGGCTACAGGTCGGGTTAAAAAGAAAATTAAGTAGTTGATGTTGAGCTATTTCAGACATAGGGACCCTAGTCCTCCAAAAACATTTTCAGAGTTACCAAGCTGGAATGGTGTAAACATTGCTTAAGAACTTTTTAGATTGTGCTACTGAGCACGTAAAGGAGTTTGTCAGCTTTGCCCTGTAGAGTAATATCAGTTTTACTTTTTTTGCAAAGCCCAGAAGTCATATTTACATTCGGCCAATCGAGCATTTTTTTTTTGCTGGGTGTCTACCTTTCTCTGCTTTACAAAACCCCAGTTAGGTATGGGTTGTTTCTCCAATCCATACATTTTTCTTTTTAACCCGACCTGTTGCTTGTACTAGTGTTGGTGTACTGAGCAGCATCAGCCATCCTGTTTGCAACATCATAATTTGATTTCAGTGTGGCAATTTTTGTCTGATAGCACACTGAAGGTCAGTGGTTTCAAGAAGTTCATCCTGCAGCACCACCACCAAATTAGACACTGACACTCACAATGTTTGTCTGCCATACTCGGGGCCTAGGCATGATATCCCTGGCTCTTTCACCGAGCTCATATGGAGAGGCTCCTTGGCTCACTAAAGACCAATCTAGGTCTATTGATGTATTGACTTCCAAGTACTAGGTGCTGGTACTGCATTAACACTGAAGCATCAAGCAATCTTGATATCAAGTGCTGATAGAGGCCATTGAGATAAGGCATTAACTAAGTCTTGCTTGAAGTATGAAAGGATGCTTCTCGGGGCTTAATTTGTATACGTAAAGAAAGTGGAACTATGTAGCTGGGTGATTGGCGTGGGTGGGCTGGGGCAAGAGCAATAGGAGAAGAGGGGCTGAATTAAGGAGTAGAGTGCCTATTACCTGCTATGTTCCAGATTCACCCTTCCCCTCTTCTTCGCTATAGGCTGTCTGGAGGAGCTGGAGTAGAATGCCCTCTGCTACTCTGGAGTCTGAAAGGAAGTGGCAGAACTTCTTTCCAGATTATTCCCTTAAGTGTTAAGCCTTGATTCTGCTACAGTGACACTAACATCAAAGTGAAGTGACCACAGTCAGTGGTACTGCAAGGGGAGTTCACTTATTCTGTTTCATAAACAAAGCATGGTTTTTTGTTTTTTTTTAATAGACCCTTATGACCTGGGGTGTGATTTTAGATGTAGTTTTGACTTTTTTTTTTTAACTTTTTGTATTTAATTTTTGTATATTATATGCCAGCAGATGGAGCCAGAGATAAATAGCTCTGAACTGACTTTACTCCCCTTATAGGAGTGTGGGGCTGTCTTCAGCTCCTCACTGTCCTATATTAATTCTAAGACTACAACAGTCAATTCTTATGTTTTGGGTTTTCAGTCCTGCTTCCCCCACCAAACCTAGTCTTCGGAAATATGTTACTGTGCACAATTCTTTTCTATACTTAAGATTTATCAGACCCGAAACCTTACAGGTTTGTTGTCTTTTAGTTTTCTTCTTTTGTCAGACTGAGAGCCTTTGACTGCCATTAAGGCCTCAGGCTGATTTGGTTTAGAGCTCTGACCCAGTAATCTTACTCCAACTCTACCCTTTAACTTGTTGAATACCTGTATTTTGAAATATGATGAATCATTTACTCCCTTATGATGGGAACTCTAGCAGGGCTGCTGTTAGAGAGGCAGCCAAAGCAGAAATTTCCAGAAGAGACACCAACACGCATTGGTGGAGCCTGTCATTTTCAAATTTAGGGAGGAGTGGAGCCCCCCCTAGCATGGGGCCCAGGGCAGTTGCCCTAGTTGCACCCCCTACTGCTGTTCAATCTAGAAGATGAAGTTCAAGTCTTAGTGGTTTGTTTGTTTATTTTTCCATTCACGCTTTGATATTACAATTCCAAACAGAATCAGGTAAATGAGGATTTCATCAATAAAGAAAAAGCTTAAAAACCACCAAAAAAAGAAAAAGCCCAGATGAAGTGGAGAAAATAGTAAACAAAAACCCACTCCCAACACTACTTATAGTCAAACCATATATAGATTCTTAATGTTATAAGCACAGTCATCCATTATGCTCTGAAAGAATTTTTTTCCCCAATTCATAGAATCCCAAAACAGATGATTAACTTGATAGGAAATCATACTTTCAGCATGGAAATTAATAAAAAAAAAAAGCACATGGGGCACTTGCTTGTAGTTTATACTCCTGGGGAGAATTCTGTGCAAAGGTTTTGAAAATTCTGAGCACAATATTTTAAAATTCTGCATTGCTTATTTTTTTAGTATTTTTGTACAGAATTTCCCTGTCATAAGGCCTGATGTTTCTTCTTGCCTTTTTCCCTCCTCAGCCATCCTCCCGAGTTCCCCCTCTCACTCCAACAGCAGTTCTCCCTCTCTCTAGCTTCAGGGAGACCCTTAATTCTGTCTGCTGCCAAAGTCGTCATCTTCATGCAATACTCCCACCTCTCATTCTCCTTCCCTCTGCACATCCTACCCTCTTATTCATTCTTCTCCTTTCCCCATCTATCATTCTGTCTCTCCTGCCCTTTCCATTCTCCCCCACAGCGCACACAGCTTTCTCTGCTTCCTTTAAAAAAAAAATTAAAAAAACCCAAACCCTAAGGCACACTAAACTTGCTCTGCCCCTTCCCATAAGGCACACTCAGCTTGCTGTGCCTGCCCCTCCCCATGGCACCTTTACCTTGCCATGATTGCTTCCAACCCTCTCCAAGGCACACTCAGCTTGCTGTGTCTGCCTTCCAGCCTTCCCAGGGTACTTTCTTCCACTCCCCCGCAGAGATTGCATGACAGGAGGAGGAGGAAGTGAGCCTCTACACATGGGGGTCACTTCTTCCTCCTCCTAACTTAGACCCAACTATGTAGATCGGTTCAATGTTATTCCTAGGTTAAAGACCACTAAGAGGCCTACCAGCTCTGTGAATCATTTGCTGCAGTTGTAAATATATATATATATATATATATATATATATATATATATATATATAGGGTGTGTGAGAACTGGGAGAGTATAAAGAGTACAAAGCTCTTCAAAAGACTTAAGCTGAGTCTCCTTCCACATCTGCTCAAGCAAACAGAACCCTCATGCTATCCAGTGGGAAAGATCTTAGAAAACAATTGGAGAAAGCTGTGCTTTTCTAACTAAAGAGGGCACAGGTAAGAACTGTCCCTCCAGGGTCTTAAGTTCCCTCTGCGCCCAGCTCTAGATTTGATAGGTATGCAACAAAATTTGACTAGTATAGCTGAGTCTCCCTTGTAGGAGTCTCAAACCCATAGTGTAATAAGGCTGCTTCTAGTTCACTCCTGAGCTATGAGTTGACTAGATGGTAGTGGAAGAACTTCTAGACCCCCCCCCCCTCCCCAGTATCTTGTGGAAGCTGCAATGTAGTGAGTTTACCGTGAGGTACCTTCTTATCCCATAGGAAGGAGATCATGTATCCCTGAAGTGTTTTTGGAAAACATTTCTGGGAATTGTATAAGGCAGTTATTGAAATAAATACAACAGTTGTAGGATAAGTTTTAACAAGTTAACTCATCACAACAGGGAGACTGGCAAGTCTACTCAACCATCCAGAATATACAGGGGCATAATTACATTTATGTAAGTGGGCCAAGTTAGTTTGAATATGTACTCTAAGGTACAGGAAGTCAGAAGTAACTATTTCAAGCATTGAGAAGCAAGACAGAATTTTACCTGCAGGTCCCAACTGTAAGATCAGCATCGTTTAACTTATATCCAGCAAACTCCCTGTACTATGCAAGTGATAGTATAGGTTTAGGAACTGAGATACCCCACTAAGGAAAATAACATTATCTGCATAAAGCAATATCTTCTACATTTCCTTATTAAATGTGAAACCTAGTACATCGGGCGAGGACTGCAATCTCTGTGCAAACACCTCCAAAGCCAGATCAAACAACAAGGGAGAAAGAGGATACCCTTGTCTAGTGCCTCTCTGAATAGCAAAATAGGATGAAGTGATCCTATTAACAAGCACAAATGCATAGGGGTTACTGTATAACATCTGAACTCAAGATAGGAACTTCCTTTAGACTTACAAAAAAAAAAAAAAAAAAACCCTACCAGCTTATCAAAGGCCTGACACTCTCCTGTGATGTGCTAACTGGATGATCAGCAATCATTGGGTATTATGTCCTGAGTGAAGACCCTGGATAGATCCAGTCTAATCACACTCTCCACTTGTAATTACAAAACCTCTGCAAAGAATTTTATATCTGCATTGATTAAGGAGATTGGACAGTATGAGGCACACTCTTCCCCTTCTTATGAATAATGGTAATCAAAGCCTCTGACAGGGTGCCTATGTTTTCCGGTCAAAAAGTATTTAAAAGTTCCACTAGGAGGGCCAAATTTCTGTCAGGATCTGGACTTTTCTGAACCATCAGCGCTGAAATAGCCTTATCCACCCCCCCTCCCCATGTAACTGGGGTCACTATTTGCCCCGTGATGATTCAGGGCCTTGAAATATGTGACTCCCCTGTACATACTGCTCTGTCTTCTTGGGAGATGCTTCAGAACTCCTAGAATATAGCAAAAAATTGAAACTCTAGACTGCTGGCCAGTGTACTTGAGAGGCAATCTTCCCAGTTTAATTACTGTACTCACAACATTTCTGTTGTCTATATCTGAAAGTTCTTGATCTTGGCAGTCTGCATGGCTGTAAGCTGATCTCTAAATGTGGACAATTCTCTATTGTTCTGGGCAAAACCACTTTTCTTGTGCTGCCTTTCAAGATCCTTAATCTTAGTTTCTAAATCTGTTTATGCTTAAGAAATGATCTGCCCCCACAGCACTGCTGTAAGGGTTTTCCATCTGAGCAAAGGGGGATATGGATTTATAGAATGAAAGGTCTTCCTACAAGATTGTTGTAACCAATTCTCCAAAATTAGGGTCCTTCAGCAAAGAAAGGTTAAGGTTCCACCTCTTCCCTCTGTGTCATGTCCAGAAGAATGGAGAGTGATCTGAAGGAGACCTCAAAAGAATATAAGTACGTAAGTAATGCCACACTGGGAAAAGACCAAGGGTCCATCGAGCCCAGAATTCTGGTGACGACAGCGGCCAATCCAGGCCAAGGGCACCTGGCGAGCTTCCCAAACATACAAACATTCTATACATGTTATTCCTGGAATTGTGAATTTTTCCCAAGTCCATTTAGTAGTGGTTTATGGACTTGTTCTTTAGGCAACTGTCTAACCCCTTTTTAAACTCTGCTAAGCTAACCGCCTTCACCACATTCTCCGGCAACGAATTCCAGAGTTTAATTATACGTTGGGTGAAGAAACATTTTCCCGTTGTTTTAAATTTACTACACTGTAGTTTCATCGCATGCCCCCTAGTCCTAGTATTTTTGGAAATCGTGAACAGACGCTTCACATCCACCTGCTCCACTCCACTCATTATTTTATATACTACTACTTAGCATTTCTATAGCGCTGCCAGGGTTACGCAGCGCTGTACAAGTTTAACATGGGGAAGGACCGTCCCTGCTCAAAAGAGCTTACAATCTAAAGGTTACAAACTATGTAGTCAGTGTAGGTATCATGAGTGGGGAAGGTGGTTATGCGCCAAAAGCAAGGGAGAAGAGATGGGCTTTGAGTAAGGACTTGAAGATGGGCAGGGAGGGCGCATGACGTATGGGCTCGGGAAGGCTGTTCCAGGCATATGGTGATGCGAGGCAGAAGGGGCGGAGTCTGGAGTTAGCGGTGGTGGAGAAGGGTACAGATAGGAGTGATTTGTCCTGAGAGCGGAGGTTACGGGTGGGAACATATGGGGAGAGGAGTGTAAAGAGGTACTGGGGGGCTGCAGATTGAGTGCATTTGAAGGTTAAAAGGAGAAGCTTGAACTGTATACGGTAGCGGATCGGGAGCCAGTGAAGTGACTTGAGGAGAGGGGTGATATGAGAATATCGGTTCACGCGGTAGATAAGACGTGCGGCAGAATTTTGGACAGATTGAAGGGGAGATAGATGGTTAAGCGGGAGGCCAGTGAGAAGAAGGTTGCAATAGTCAAGATGACGGGTGACGAGCGAGTGGACGAGGGTTCGGGTGATCAGTTCAGAAAGGAAGCGACAGGTCTTAGCTGTCTGCTGGATATGGGCAGAGAAGGAGAGGGAGGAGTTGATGATGACTCCGAGATTGCGGGCTGAAGCGACGGGGAGGATGAGGGCGTTGTCAACAGAGACGGAAAGTGGGGGAAGAGGAGAAGAGGGTTTGGGTGGAAAGACAAGGAGCTCAGTCTTTGCCATGTTCAGTTTCAGATGCCAGTTGGACATCCAGGCAGCGATGTCTGAAAGGCAGGCCGAAACTTTGGCCTGGGTTTCAACCGTGATGTCGGGAGTGGAGAGATAAAGCTGGGTGTCATCAGCATAGAGAAGGTACTGGAAACCATGTGATGAGATCAGCGAGCCCAGGGAAGAGGTGTAGATCGAGAAAAGAAGCGGTCCAAGGACAGAACCTTGAGGAACCCCAACAGAGAGCGGGATGGGGGTGGAAGAAGAGCCATTAGAATATACTCTGAAGGTGCGTTGGGAAAGATACGACGAGAACCAGGAGAGGACGGAGCCCTGGAACCCGAATGAGGACAGTGTGTCAAGAAGTAAGTATGATTGACAGTGTCAAAGGCGGCAGATAGGTCGAGGAGGATGAGGATGGAATAGTGACCTTTGGATTTGGCAAGGAACAAGTCATTACAGACTTTAGAGAGTGCTGTTTCTGTCGAGTGTAGTGGGCGAAAGCCGGATTGGAGCGGATCGAGGACGGCCTGAGAGGAGAGGAAATCAAGGCAGCAGCTGTGGACAGCGCGTTCAAGTAATTTATCTAGTGTGGGCAGACATATACGGTCTGTGCTGGGGCTGGTGGTTGGGATTCGGGACTAGTGCTGGGCAGACTTATACGGTCTGTGCCGGGGCTGGTGGTTGGGCGGCGGGGATAGTGCTGGGCAGACTTATACGGTCTGTGCCAGAGCCAGTGGTGGGTGGCAGGGATAGTGCTGGGCAGACTTATACGGTCTGTGCCAGAGCTGGTGGTTGGGAGGCGGGGTTGGTGGTTGGGAGGCGGGGATAGGGCTGGCCAGACTTATACGGTCTGTGCACTAAAGATGACAGTACAAATAAAAAAAGTAACACATATGAATTTATCTTCTTGGGCAGACTGGATGGACCGTGCAGGTCTTTTTCTGCCGTCATCTACAATGTTACTATGTAATTTGGAGAGGAAGGGTAGAAGAGAGATGGGACGGTAGTTGGAGGGACAGGTGGGGTCTAGTGATGGTTTTTTGAGAAGTGGTGTGACTACATCGTGTTTGAAGGTGTCAGGGACAGTAGCAGTGGAGAGAGAGAGGTTGAGGATGTGACAGATTGAGGGGTTGACTGTAGGAGAGATGTTGTTAAGCAGATTGGTGGGAATGGGATCAGAGGAACAGGTGGTGCACTTAGAGGAAGAGAGAAGGCGAGCATTCCTCTTCGGTGATCTCAGGGAAGGAGGAGGAGGCCAGGCTAGGTTGATTGGGGGAGTGGGTTAAGAAGTCACAGGGAGGAGAAGGCTTGGAAGTGAATTCAAGGTTTATCTTCTGCACCTTATCTCGGAAGTAGTCAGCTAGTGTTTGAGGAGAGAGTGAGGGGGTGGGTGGGAGCGGAGGGCACTTTGAGTAGGGATTTGAGGGTGGCGAAGAGGCAACGAGGGTTGGAGCCAAGAGAATTAGTTAATTGAGAATAATATTCCTGTTTGGCAAGGAATAGGGAGGACTGGAAGGAGGATAGCATGAATTTGTAATGGGTGAAGTCTGACAGGGTGCGAGATTTCCTCCAGAGTCGTTCAGCAGATTGGGTGCAGGAGCGAAGGTAACGAATGCAAGGGGTTAACCAGGGCTGAGGATTAGTGCGCTTAGTGGGTTGAGAGACAGATGGTGCTAGGGTATCCAGAGCAGTGGAGAGAATTTCATTGTAGGCAGAGACAGCTGTGTCGACAGATTCGGAAGACGAGATGGAAGGGAAGAGATTGGAGATGTGAGAGGATAGGGTAGGGGGGGTCGATGGTCTGGAGATTCCTGAAGGCAGTGGCTATAGTTGGGCGAGGTTGAGGGGGAGGGTGATGAAGTGTGAGGGTGATTAGGTGATGATCTGAGATAGGAAGGACTGAGGTGCAGAAATTGGAAGGTGAGCAGGAAGAGAAGAGAACGAGGTTGAGACAATGGCCATTACGGTGAGTAGGGGTGGTAGAGCATAGTTGGAGGTTAAAGGAGGATATCAGAGTGAGGAATTTAGAAGCGTAGGAGTTGGATGGGTCGTCAACGTGAATATTAAAATCACCAAGAATGAGGGATCAAGAAAGACGGTGAGCCAAGCGTCAGTCAGTAAGGAAGGAAGGAAGAGAGGGGCTTATCAGGGGGGCGGTAGATGACTGCAACTCTGAGTGGTGTCGGGTAGAATAGCCGGATGGCATGAGTTTCGAAGGATGAGAAGCAGTGAGACTGTGGCAGGGGGAGGGGTTGGAAACTACAAGAGGGTGAGAGCAGAAACCCAACGCCTCCACCGCGTGCGTCTGGGCGGGGAGTGTGGGAGAAAAGATATCTTCCATGGCATAGGGCTGCGATTGAGGCAGTGTCGTTAGGGGTTATCCAAGTTTCAGTTAAAGCGAGCAGTTGAAGGGAACGGGAGATGAACAAATCGTGGGTGAAGGAGAGTTTGTTGCATACTGAGTGGGCATTCCATAGGGCACACGAGAAGGGGAGGGAAGCGGGGGGGGGGGGGGAGAAGAGGAATAGAGATGAGATTGGAGGCATTCTGGGATCGGTTACGTGGATATGGAGAGGAGAGGTGGGGGGGACCTGGATTGGGATTGATGTCACCTGCGGAAAGTAGGAGAAGGAGTAAGAGAGTGCGGAGGAGGGTGGGGGAGGAGGGTAGACGAAGATGGGATGTGTTAAGGAGGAATGGGGATGGGTTAATGGTGGAGAGGAAGTGTAGAAGGTTGAGAGCTAGGAATGACGAGGGGGGCAGGAGAGCTGGGGAGGTGGTGGGGGTGGGGGGAGGTAGGGTAGGGGAGTAATGAGCAGGACGGGAGGGGACAAGAGTGGGCAGTGAGTTCCTGAGGTAGGCGGTGAGTTCCTGAGGTAGACAGTGAAAGGGGAGGGGGGAAGAGGTTAGGAAGGGACAGGGCGATGAAGAGAATGTGTATAGGGGCCATATATAGGGGCTAAGGTGGATGCGGGCAGATGTGAAGTGGCTAAGGTGATAGGAGTAGAGGAGGAAGGCTAGGACAGGGGCAGCAGCTAAGGCATAGGGAGTGATAGTGTTTAATGGAATCCTAGCCAAAAAGCACCTGGAGACTCTGTGCACTTGGAGCGAGGGCCCTGGGAAGCTCGGGGTGGACCTGGAGTCACCCCGGATACAGCTGTGAGGAAATGCAGAAGGGCTGCAAGTCCTCCACAGCACCTGGTGGGAGTGCTGGGCACCTAGAGCGGAGGCCCTGGGTGGATCGGAGTGGACCTGGGTGTCACCCCGGAGAAGGCTGTAAGGATATGCCGATGAGCTGCAAGTCCTCCACAGCACCTGAAAGGCAGCCGGTGGTAGAGCTGGGCACCTCTCAGCTGAGGAAAGGCTTACCAGGGGTTAGGCCGAAGCCAGCATTCCTCCCCCTGAGGGTCGCCTCTATCATGTCTCCCCTCAGCCATCTCTTCTCCAAGCTGAAAAGCCCTAGCCTCCTTAGTCTTTCTTCATAGGGAAGTCGTCCCATCCCCGCTATCATTTTAGCCACCCTTCGCTGCACCTTTTCCAATTCTACTATATCTTTCTTGAGATGCGGCGACCAGACTTGAACACAATACTCAAAGTGCGGTCGCACCATGGAGCGATACAACAGCATTATAACATCCTCACACCTGTTTTCTATACCTTTCCTAATAATACCCAACATTCTATTCGCTTTCCTAGCCGCAGCAGCACACTGAGCAGAAGGTTTCAGTGTATTATCGACGACGATGACACCCAGATCCCTTTCTTGGTCCGTAACTCCTAACGTGGAACCTTGCATGACATAGCTATAATTCGGGTTCTTTTTTCCCCACATGCATCACCTTGCACTTGCTCACATTAAACGTCATCTGCCATTTAGTCTCCCAGTCTCTTAAGGTCCTTCTGTAATTTTTCACAATCCTGTCGCGAGTTAGCGACTTTGAATAACTTTGTGGCATCAGCAAATTTAATTACCTGGCTAGTTACTCCATCTCTAAATCATTTATAAATATATTAAAAAGCAGCGGTCCTAGCACAGACCCCTGAGGAACCCCACTAACTACCCTTCTCCATTGTGAATACTGTGCATTTATCCCCACTGTTTCCTATCCTTCAACCAGTTTTTAATCCACAATAGGACATTTCCTCCTATCCCATGACCCTCCAATTTCCTCTGTAGCCTTTCATGAGGTACCTTGTGAAACGTCTTTTGAAAATCCAGATACACGATTTCAACCGGCTCCCCTTTGTCCACATGTTTGTTTACTCCTTCAAAGAATTGAAGTAAATTGGTTAGGCAAGATTCCCCACACAAAAGCTGTGCTGACTTGGTCTCAGTAATCCATGTCCTTGGATATGCTCTGCAATTTTGTTTTTGATAATAGCCTCTACCATTTTCCCTGGCACCGATGTCAGACTCACCGGTCTATAATTTCCCAGATCTCCCCTGGAACCTTTTTTAAACATCGGCATTACATTGGCCACCCTCCAATCTTCCGGTACCACGCTTGATTTTAAGGATAAATTGCATATCACTAACAGTAGCTCCGCAAGCTCATTTTTCAGTTCTATCAGTACTCTAGGATGAATACCATCCGGTCCAGGAGATTTGCTACTCTTCAGTTTCCTGAACTGCCCCATTATGTCCTCCAGGTTTACCGTGAAGTCAGTAAGTTTCTCCGACTCGTCCGCTTGAAATACCATTTCCGACACCGGTATCCCACCCAAATCTTCCTCGGTGAATATCTACTTCTGTAGTACGATTTTTAATGTGACTACTACAGAGAAAAAAAAAATCAGTCCTATCGGTTTTGTATACTGGTGAAAAGTAAATATAGCCTTTGCATCTAGGGTTCTGATTTCTTCAAACATCTCAAAGATCAGACAACGAGAGAGCTTGCATTGGATCTGAGGTCAGTGTATTCCCTTGACTTGGTCTAGTTCTATCCTACTCTGGGTCAAGACACAAAATTCCAGTCTCCTCCCACTATTAGTCATTGTGTCATAGTAGGCTGTTGTAGCAAAAAAAAAAGTGCTTTAAAAAATTTGCTGGAACTACAATTGGATCCATATACACTGGTCAAAGTAAGGCTCTTACCAAACAGCTTCTCAGCTAAGCTGTCTAATCTGTTATGGGAATCCAAGAAAGTGTTTAATAGCTCAGCTGGTAGTGCTTATATGTTAAAATACAGATATCCCTGCTCTTTGTGGTATTTGAAGCAGCCCTGCAGTGCTCCACCCAATATCTCACCTGCTTAGTATGTTCCTTAGCTGCATTTGTTTTTGATTTTTGAAAAAAAAAAAATGTAATCTGTGTAGCTTATCTTTTAAATAACTGCAGGAAAATAGATCTCATCACAAGCTTAGAAGTCCCTGAACAGTTAAAGAGACTAATTTACTGGTCCCAGCTTGCATTTACTATAGAAATGTATAATGCACATAATGGAATATACTTTATGTCCCAGGTGTTATGGGTGCAGAATAAGGTGTGCCTCGAGCTCCAGGATCTTTCATCTCTATTCTGTCAGATTTCTGAATGAGAAAAAACACATTTCCTCTATCTCCTCAACATTAATATTCCCCTTTTCCCTTTTTAGCAATTCCCTTCTGAATCCCAACATACCTAACTTGCTTAGGGGTCTTTTACTAAAGATTTTCTTCTGTTAGCTGCTGCAGAAAAATCAACCTAACCTTTAGTAAAAGACCCCCTTCATTTACAAACCTCCCCCCCCCCCCCCCCCAAAGAAATCATCTGAGCACATCTGCCAGGTTTCCCTAAACTTTGGACTAGGTATAAACTCAATCACTGCTAGGGAACTATTTATAGTGTAGGTGGGGATTAGCTTTTAAGAGGGGGCAGTTGTGGGGTGAATAGACTTTGAGGAGGGACAGTTGTGGGGTAGATGGGTGAACTGCCCTACCCCACCAGCAGACCCCCACCATCCTGTAGGTTATAGGAATGGGGTCAGTTTGTGGGGTGGTGGAGTAGTGACAGGTATATTTTGGTAAGGATGGGGAAGGTTTAAAGAGTAAAGAAAAGGGACAGGTAGTTTGAAAGAATGAATTCTTTAACTTCTCTGTTTCATTGTATCTAAGTTTCTGTACTGCAGAAGCTGGAATGCCCCCCATAGCAATGCATTGGTCCATTTTTAAAGGTGACATTTTTCTAGAACCCTCCAGTCTAATTTGTCTTATTTTTGAACTTGATGTGCCTTTTTACCAGTTTTTTTTGCATGTCAAGTTTCATCCCATTCTGTTACATTTGCAAAGACTTATTCTGTCTGAGACCTCTTTTGTATAATTCTTTCTAACTGCCAGAACTAGAGAGAGGATTATATTCCTCTGCTATCCAAAATGAAAAACTCTACAACTATTTTAAAAATTGAACAATATAATAATGTGGAATAAAAAAAACATTCAACCTTACCAAAATAGTATTTTAAAAACATATATGCTATTAAGTTTTGAGGAGGATGGCAGCCTAATGCCAGAGCTCCATGGTCCCCTGGTGAACCACCATATATCCAACCCAAGAGGTCATGAGATGTTCTGAGCCTGGGGTCCTACAGGTACTGGCAGAAATGTACAGCAAAGTGGAGAAGGGGGAAAATAAGTATGCCCAACCTGCATGAACACCTAGGCAGTAACATAGTCGTCCTTCCATAATTTTAACTGTGGAGGGGAAGAGGACTGAGAACTAAAAGATGAAGTAAAGCAGTGCTTTGCAGAATTGATGGGTGAGGTCTGAACAATAAAGGAACATCTAATGACAAAAATAGAGACTATACAGGTGAACTTGAGGAATCATGCAGGATGTTGAGGACATGGAGACCAAGTGGGAGGTACAGAAGGATTTGGTGCCAGAAGCATGTTCAGAAAGGAACTGTCATACAGATTGGAAACCAACGTATTACTGTCCAGTTCAGAGGAGTGCCCAAACCTATGGGGTCCGAGGATTTGAAGGTAGTGGTAAGAACAATGAAAGAACCTTTGGGACGAGAGACGGCGGATGAGATCTCCATGCAGTAGAGGGCACATAGAGCCTTGTGGAGACTGCCCAGCAATAGACCACAGGATATTGTGGTGAGACTCTTGAGGTATAAGGATACTGTTAAGATCATGAGGAAAACCAAGGTAAAGGGAACACTGACCGACAAAGCTACACAGGTACAAGTATACAAGGATTTTGTTAGCATTTATTTTGGCCAAAAGGAGGGATCTTTAAACTTGGCATTGAGATCCTAAATAAAGTGAAGATAAATACTTGTGGTCTTTCCTATTTTGAATTAATTATAACATTGCTGTGAAATCATTCCTCCAATGATATAACTCAGGTGGGAACAGCCTTGAGATTGGCAGGCCTCATAGATACACGCAGCTGAAATCTGTTGCAGCATCATAATGTAAGGCTTTCAACAAATGGAAGAGTCCAGTTTAAGAACAAAGAAAAATAGAGAGATGATATGAATGCGGTGAGATCAGAGTGAGTGTTAATATTGGTATTAGTAACTGGAGAAATGCTTTTATCCCTAAGCTATTGACTGGGAGAGAGGAGGTGGACTGAGACGTGTGTACAGAGAGGGAGATATGGGCCTGTGTAATATGCTTCAGAGAGGCAAGATGCTGGATAGAGAGCAGATAAAGAAATAAGAGTCCAGATAAAGACAGGACTGGGGCTGAAAGGGTGGAGAAAGTGACTGGCTAATATCTGATGAAGGGGGTGGGAGTGAAGGGGCTGAAAATGGAGTGGATGCACTTAACATTTTCTGGTGTTGAGGCTTTCAGGTTCAAATAGAGGACTGGATGGGGAGGGGAAGGGAGGCAATAAAGAGGTAGGTAGGGGTTGGTTTCAGGGCAATTGCTTTTAGAAAGGGTCTAAAGGAATGAGCTGCCCATCCATACCATCTGGTATCCCTTCTCCCTTGGAAATCCTATGTACTTGCTTGAATTGGGCAAGTCTTCGTCTCCACCACATCCACCAGGAGGCCATTTCATGAATTCACCACCGTTTTAATGAAGAAGTATTACCGCAGGTTACTTCTGAGTCTATCCCCATTTCACTATCTTTCTATGCTTCCCTAAGGCCAATGCTACTTGTCTCTTGTACATTTATGCCATGGAAGTATTTAAACATCTTTTATCATATCTCCTTTCTCCCACCTTTCTTCCAAAGTATATACATTGAGATCTTTAAGTCTTTCCCCATAAGCTTTAAAATGAAGATCACTGACTATTTTAGTAGCCACCCTTTGAACCAACTCCATCCTGGTTATGTGTTTTAGAAGGTGCCCTCTCCAGAATTGTACTCTAAATGAGGTTTTGCCAGAGACTTATATAGAACCATTATCACCTCCTTTTTCCTGCTGGCCATTCCTATGCACCCAAACATCCTAGCTTTCACTGTAGCCTTTTCTTCCTCTTTGGCCATCTTAAGATCATAACATATGATCACACCCAAGTCCCGTTACTCGTTCATGCACAGAAGTACTTCACCCTATAAACTGTCCTCCATCGGGTTTTTGCATCTCAAATGCAGTTTTTAGCATTAAATCTTAGCTGCCAAATTCTGGACCAAGCTGTGCTAGGTCCTTATGTTATCCACCCTATCAGGGGTGTCTACCTATTGCAGATTGTGGTATTATCTGCAAAGAGGTACACTTTACAAGACAGCCTTTTGGCAATATCACAACAAATATTAAAAAGAACAGACCAAACCTTGTGGCACACCTCTTACACACCTTTCCTCCATTTATCACTACTTTCTGTCACCTTATATTCAACCAGTTCCTAACCCAGTCTATTTATAGGTTGTCCATGCAGAACTGTGACAAAGGCTTTGCTAAAATCTAAGTACACCATATTTAGCACTCTCCCTTGATCTAACTCTCTGGTCACCCAGTCAAAGAGATTAATAAGATTTGTCTGGTAAGACCTTGAAACAGTGCTGTTAGGATTCCAGAAATCGCGCCCTTCTTGGTCTTAAGACCATTTCCATTCATTTACTTACCACAGAGCTCAGACTAACCAGCCTATAGTTCCCAACATCCTCTTTGCTTCCGCTTTTGTGGAGAAGGACCATATCTATCCTCCAGTCCTTTTGGACCACTCGACTCTAGAGAAGCATTGAAAAGGTCAACCAGCAGAGCCACTCAAATTTCCCTAAGTAACTTCTGTAACATTAGGTGTAGGCCATCCAGCTCCACTACTTATTTGAGAGAAGCATGGGGGGGGGGGGGGGGGGGAACTGCAGGGCTGATGAAGGGAGTATAGGAAGGAGAGAAGGAGGCTACTGAGGGAGAGAAGGGATATTATCTGAGAGATGAATAAGGGTAGGTGAGATAAAGAATGCAAGTTCTTGCATTTAATGTTAAGGGATTAAATTCCTTCAAAAATATTTTCTGCTTTTTAAAGAGGTTGACCCAGAGAAGTTATACAGTGGTAAAGGCAGCCTCCACTGATGTTGGGCTGTAGGGAAGAAGGGGAATAGCAACCCTCATACATAGAGAATTGTGCTCTGAAGTTTTGACAGTAAGTAGATAAGTCTCAGGGAGGTGGGTGATGTACTGGTGATGGTTTGTACATATTTACTGACATGCCTAAGAATGTGCCTTGACCCAATACAGCAAAAGACCTTAGGTATCCTAGTAGTGTAGGGAAATGGGAACTATTATCGCCATCATCCAAAGAGAAGACAAAAGTGCAAGAGGCCAAATACCTGCTTCACAGTTCCCCAATGATCACCTCACTGCCATTCCCCAGACCACCCTTTGGATCCAGAGTCCTGGTGAATTCCAGATCAGCTACTGAGACATCCTTAATGATCCATGAGGTCAGTTATGAACAACATCTAGATGTTTTAGGACTAATTGAAACCTGGCTAGATGAAACCAGGGGATTACCATTCTCTGCACTATGCCCAATAGATTACAACATCCAACATCAAGACCACAGAGATGGGGTGGAAGGATAGCAATCCTGACTTGATAAAATCAAACAGTGCAGAATCACCATCCCATCTAACTGAATTAGTATCCTTTTTAGTCCACTCTAGAAGACAAACATCTGGCTGCTTATGGTGTACCTAGTAACAGTACATCATTTGTACAAGAACTAAGTTTGATTACAGAGGTGGCCCTGAGTTTCCCTGGGCTCTTGATTGTGGGAAACTTTACATATCGAAACCACAGCTGTCTTCCTAGACACAAAGAGAGCACTAGGATTCACAAAAGTGATCAATTTTCCAACCCATGAAAAGTATCACACATACTAAACTTGTTCTAAAAAGGGGGGGGGGGGGTTGACATTTCAGAAAACGAGGCTAGTGGTATTGAAATAACACCCTATCATGGACATACCGCTTTCTAATCAAATTTTCCCTACATGACTACCTGAAACAACATCTTCCAAAATTTGGAAGGAGATCAGATGATAAAAAAACTGACATGAAAATTTCCTAGAGGTCTTGGATTATCCCCATGTGGATTAAAAGAAGTGATGGGCCCTAGAGAAAACAACACCACTAAAAAATCTTATGCCTCACAAAAAAAAGCCCTCCTTGGTTTTCTCCAGAACCTTGGACCCTTAAGCATGAAGAATGGAAACTGGAAAGGAGACAGTGTAAATCTCACCTGGGTAAGAACAGGCTAAACTGCAGGAAACATGTGACAAAGTACCACCAAGCTTTAACAATATATTTAAAATCTCATTTTCCCAAATTTATGCTGCTAATTTTAGGCTACTACATTTGTGCCCTATTTTCAGCCAAAATTAGGAGCCTAAATATTCAGCTGAAACGTTATGCTTATAAATTTAGGCCTGCCATTCATTTGCCTAGATTTATGAGCTGAAAATTGGTGCTAAGCTCCAACATTTTTCCCTACCCTAAGTCTGCCTCTTTTGTCACTGTCTTTTTATGCTGCTAAATTTAGCAGTTGTGTGAAATTTTGAGTATAAATTCAGGCACTCAGCCCCTGTAAATTTTCAAAGAGGCCAATTTAGGAGCATAACTCAAAGTTTAGAGCATAGATTTTTATGACTATCAGGCCCAATATTTCCCTCAGTGCATTGAACAGGTGTCCATTCAACCAAGCATCATAAACAGTATACCGCAACTTCCAAAACAAGCGTCCAGCTTATTTGAAATAGAACTACCATAATTTTGCTACATACTTTGCCAAGTTTTTGCCAGGATCTTACAGGCACTAACTCGGAGCACAGAAGCTTTCTTTTTTTTACATAAATGTATGGGACTCTTAACCCAATAACAGAGGAGGGTCGTCTTGACAAAATCCTGAGAGGCTTTTGGCCAATCATCTGCTCCCTGACAGAGCAGCAGGTAAGCAGAAGCCTCAGAGAAGGGGCCAAAAAATTGTGAAACTACTCGCTTTCTAATCGACAACTACCATCAGCATAAAAAAGGGCAGTCATGCATCCTTTGCTAAAACAAGAATCACCTTGACCAGGACAAGCTTCAAAGTTACTGGCTAGTATATAACATCCTTTTTCTAGGACAACTTATAGAACAAACAGTCTGTGTTCAACTGAATCATTGACTAGAAGAAAGACACAATTTTGAGGCTGCTTTTAACTCTTCACTTGTTCAGTTCCTATGTCTGTTTTACCATTCCCATGATGAGTAATTTCCTAATCCCTTGTTTGTCTATCAAACATGTAAACGGCGAGTGACCGTACTCACTCGCAAATGCGCAGTAGAGACTTCCCTCTCTGTCCTGCCCCCGCGTCAATACTTGATGACGGGGGCGGGACAGAGGGAAGCTGCCGAGGTCGCTGCTACCGCTCCCCCACCCGGAGTCGCCGCCACCACCCCTCCACCCAGCCCAGCCCCTCTCTTCGCTACTGAACTTACATCCATTCGCCGGAACGCAGCACGCACATCAGCTGAGCTGCCGTCGGCCTTCCTTCCCTGCCTGTGTCCTGCCCTCACTGATGTTACGTCACATGAGGGCGGGACACAGGCAGAGAAGGAAGGCCGACGGCAGCTCAGCTGATGTGCGTGCTGCGTTTCGGTGAATGGATGTAAGTTCAGTAGCGAAGAGAGGGGCTGGGTGGAGGGGTGGCGGTGGCGACTCCGAGGGTGGGGGGGAACAGTAGCGGCAACCTCGCGGGGGGGAGTCAGCGTCGACCTCCGAAAACCCCAATACCAGCCCGTTTTTACGAGCTCAACGGCTAGTTTTGATTAGATTGTAACCTCTGTCGAGCAGGGACTGTCTCTTACATGTTGAGTGTACAGCGCTGCGTACATCTAGTAGAAATATAGAAATGATAAGTAGTTGTAGTCAACACTAGCTAGATCTGTCAGTCTGGATTCAGACCCAGTGAGGAAATGGAAACGGGCCTTGTACCTCTACTAGATGATCTTCACAGAAACTGAGACAGGAGATTTGCCTCTGTATTAGTGACGCTGGATTTCTCAGGTGCTTTTGATACTGAGGACCACACTATCACGATAGCAGACTAGCATATGTATCAGGTTCAAATCCTATCTATCTGATAGCAGTCCATACTATTCGGCAGCACCTCATCACCATCATGGGTGCTGACCTGAGTGGTACCTTAAGGATCAATACTGTGGCCTATTTTATTTAATATCTACCTCAAGCTACTAGCTGAGATGATTCGGTTAATGGATACTCAGTTCTACAGCTGCACAGATAGATGATGTGTAGCAACTCATACCTGTTGAACCAGAATTACTTACAGCCCTGAATAAACGGACTCCCTATTTAACAGCAATTCAAGAATGGGCTAAAAGCAACATTTATCTGAACCCAATTAAACTTGGGTTCCTAACACAAGTAGTTACATTATACATGATCTCAAAATCCCTTTTGGTGTCTACACACTCCCCCTGAAATCGCAGGTTAGGAGCTTTAGGGTATAACTAGGCTCAGTTGATAACTCATATCCAAGCAACCTTCAGGAGCTGCCATCTATCATCTGCAACAACTGCTGTCTGTCCACACGTTGGGAAAGCAAGTCTTGTCTCAGTGGTTCATGTGGTAATATACAGGTTAGATTACTGTAATGCACTCTACATTGGTCTGACTACAAACGATTTGCATCAACTCCAATTGATTCAGAACGATGCAGCACGACTGATAGAAGATTGTAAGCGACATCCTGCCTTTTGTTTAGATTTATAAACCGCTTTGATTTGCATTTGTTGATTTGCATAAAATTGATTATTTTTTTAAAGCAACTTAAGACTTTATTTCATGAGGCATGTGTTTTTCTGATTTTTTTTAAATTAGGAAACATCTGTACAAGGGTGTATAAAGGCTGGGACTGGTTCTCAGTTATTGTCTTTTATTGTATGAAATATTTGTTGCTAGTATATTTTGCTGTGTTATAATTGAAAATTGTAATCTGCTAGGATCTGTGGACTACGAGGAATATAAATATTTTTAAATAAATATAAAGAATAAATAACCATAACTAACGAACTAGTCACATACAGAAGGACTAACACCAGTTGCACACACTGTAACAGGACTTATTTACTCTCACTGTAACAGATTTTCATTTGCATTAATTCCACATGCAACTTTTCTTTAGTCACCCTTATTTTCTATCAAAACTTCTGATATTTTATCTTATTGCTATCTATTAAGATGTAATGTGTATTATGTTAGCATTGTAAGAGCATACTATGCCATAATAGGTACTGCTATTTGAATTTTTTTACTGCTATAATTGTCTATTACCTATGTCTGGTTTATTTTTTGCTGTATATTGCCTTTGGTGAATTTCTTCAAAAGACAGTAAATCAGGTATGTCCCAAGTTGTAATTGCACCATGTGTGACATGCCCCCTTGCTCCCCCATCGTGCCCACTGGGGAGACTATGGACAGGGAGTGATTTTTGCACCCTGACTCTCTTGTGCCCTGTGTGGCTGCACCACCCACACAGCTCTTTGGAAATCCCTGTGGTAAATAAATTCAAATAAATGCATTTAGCAGAAGAACAGTGTGCCAGTCTTCAGGAGTGTTTCCCCTTTAAGTGGGTAAAAGACAGGGTTAGTTCTCCGGGGGGAAATCTGACAAGGTTGCCAGGTGCTCTATATGAAGTTAAGTACACAGTGATGATTAGGCAAATAGGTAGAGACTTGTAAATATGGTTTACGTCAACATTTTCTTGGTTTGGGACAATTGCAGTAATCAAAATGAATGTGCTACCGAGACTGTTATTTGTTTTAGGCCCTCCTGGTGGGGGTTCCTATAAATATATTAGGTTGCAAAGTTGAGTTTTGGGGTCGAAAAGCCCCAGACTGTAAGGCAAGTCCTATATGCTAATAGAAAGAAAGGAGGCTTCAGTGTTCCTAATTTAGAAAGGTGGTATGTGACAACTCAGGGCAGCAGAAGATGGGTGGGATTGGGTCTTGGGAAGGTGTGGATACAAATAGAACAAGCTCTGTTGGGGAGATCCAGGCTGCTGGAACCTTCCACCCAGTTAAATCAGTTGTGCCTACCAAACTGCTGATATTCTGGTTAGTGCTGGGGAGGTCTATGGGCACAGGCAATACTTAATTAGTGGTGAAATTCAGACCGCAAACTAGTTAAGTAACCAGTCAAAGCTAGGGCAGCAAGAAGGCTGTCTGAACTTTAGCCACCAAGCTAACTGGGCACCATTCTGAATATTGGCTGAGGCCTGATCAACGTACAGGTAGCAGCATCTGGGGTTTCTGGTGCTCCACCCCCCTTGGGCCTAACTTTTCTTTGTGTGATGGTCTAGGGGGTCCTATGGGCAGGTGCAATGCCCACTCCTTATCACCACTCTGGCCTCAAAATGGCTGCCACTAGGGCCTCTCATTGTCTTTGGGGAGGATTGACATCAACATCGGAGGTAGGGGGGAATCTGAGGGTGTGATGGCACTTGCTTTACTTATGCTGGTCCCAGCTGATATTCATCAGTATTCTATGCAAGTCCTGGCTGAATATCAATCAGGACCCACATAAGATCAGGCAGCCAACCAATGCCAGCATGGCACCAGATATTCAATGCCAATGCTCAGACATGGCCAACATTGCATACCTGGGGTCAATCGTGCCTGCAGCAGTCAGCATTAAAAAAAAAAACCCCACTGCCTGCTGTGGGCTGAATATTGACCAAATTGACTTTATAAGGGGGAGGGGCATGGATTTTTGGCCTCTTCCTGAAGCTAAGGTAGCCGTTTTCTGTTCTGATGGTAATAGGTAGAGAGTAAGAAGAACCAAATGGTAACTGAACACGAAAGATCCCATAGAGGAACCAACAACAAGACCAGGAGTGGGAAATGAAGGACGGCTAGATAGACCACTGGTTCAACCAATCCAATTTATTTCTTAAAACCAATATTAAGACTCGACACGGCAACCATATTTTGACACATAAGATGCCTGCCTCAGGAGTTTGGTGTAAAAATCAAAAAGGGAATGATGCTAGTGGGGACTGGAAATAATGAGTAGGTCTTTAAAAAGACCGTGCATATATAGATGATGCACCGTCAAAGGAATAAACACATTTGCACTGAAAGTCTGAGTATCGCAGGGCAAATGTAACTACCCCAGTGTAGCCATCGAGTCTTAATATTGGTTTTAAGAAATAAATTGGATTGGTTGAACCAGTGGTCTATCTAGCCGTCCTTCATTTCCCACTTCTGGTCTTCTTAATAGGTAGAGAGTTCCATATTTTAATTCTAAGTACAAGGAATAGAGAAATTTGTGGATGTTTCTAGCAAAATGTCCAAAATTGGACTTACACATTTAATTGAAAGAGCAGGCCTTGAGTGGTAGGTTGGAAAGTTGCAGAGTTGAGGCATTGCTATTATAACACCATTGTGATGTAAAACTCTGCAAAGACTGGAATACATCCTTTTATAAATAAAAACATTTTTTTATTAACATATATAAAAGTTGAAGATATCAGTGAATGTGATAGAAATTAAACTAGTATTAGGTATAAACTAGAGTCTGCCATTAGAGGTCAGTGTGCACACATCTTTTTCTGGAGATGTTAGTGATGTAAGAAGTTGAACTGTAACATTCTCAACAAGGACCTGCATCTAAATTAGTACAAACTACAGCCAGTAGGTTCTATATATGTGGAAAACATTTTCTTACTCTATAACAAATTTTAAAAGCAGAAACATTTGGTATCATAGGAGCATCATAATAGTGCTTCATAGCTGTGAATCTGCTCAATTGTGATCAAATACAATGGAGGGGGTCTTTTATGAAGGTGCGCTAACGTTTTTAGCTGCTGCTAAATACTGAAATGCCCATAGGAATATAATGGGTGTCTCAGCGTTTAGCGCAAGCTAAAAATGCTAGCGTACCTTAGTAAAAGACCCTCAAACCGTTTACTTTAAGGTGGGGGGGGGGGGGGGTAATTTTTATATGAGGATGTATGTCCAAGAGAATGAGCAGAAGTGAATCAATTTTTTTTTTTACTCTTTGAAAAGGTATAAAGACTAAGGGACATGCAATGAAATTACATGGAAATATTTTTTCACTCAACGAATAGTTAAGCTCTGGAACTCATTGCCGGAGGATGTGGGTGTAAAAAAGGTTTGGGCAAGTTCCTGGAGGAAAAGTCCATAGTCTGTTATTGAGATGGACATGGGGGAAGCTACTGCTTGCCCTGGAATTGGTAGCATGGAATGTTGCTACTAATTGGGTTTCTGTCAGGTACTTGTGACCTGGATTGGCCATTGTTGGAAGCAGGATATCGGACTAGATGGACCATTGGTCTGACCCAGGATGGCTGTTCTTATGTAGGTGCGTATTTTATAAAGGTAACAAGATGCATCTATGTTTTTGTAAAATCTCCTACAATGAGATCCAAGAGCGTTCAGATGCAGTGCATATATTTGCACCTTCTCTGAAGTTAGTATAAATTTGTGTGCAACTCTGCCTCTGTTCTGTCCCAACGATGCCCTTGGGAATGTGTTTAAATACATGTGATCTTGCTGATGCATGTGGCCTTTTCTGCACATAAAGCCAGCTTTATGTTTTGAAAAACCTCTTTATAGTTACCCCCGTCATGTGCTCATGCTTGTGTATTATATTTATTTATTAGGATTTTATTTACCACCTTTTTGAAAAAATTCACCCAAGATGGTATACAGCAAGAATAAGCTGAACATAGGAAACAGACAATTACAGCAGTAACATATTCAAATAACAGTACATAGTATGGCATGGTATGCTACTTAGATTGTCAACACAATATGCAATAAAACTTAATAAACATCAGGTGGGGTATGCAAAGGTAGCACATGTAGATAAGATAGAGTAACAGGAGTTGGAAATAAGGGGGAGGGTTAATTTAAACAAATTTGCACATGAAGTCAGAAGGGTGCACGAATCTCAGCTAGGGTAGGAGTGGGTAAGCAACTCCTCTTATATAGTGTGCGGTCGGTATTAGTCCTATGTGCAAGCATTAAAATACTCTTGAAACATAATTAATGTGGATTCTGTTACTATTAACATCAAAGGTTTATACTTTTTTTTATGCTGTCATATTACACAAGGCAACAAACTACGTTTCTCTATGTTTTCTTCCACCTTTTAAAAGTCTACCAGTCATATTCCTTCATATATATTGTCAAGGTATATGAGTTAACACTCCACAGCCTGAGTGCTACAAGAGGTACCATCCTTCTATGATGATGTCACACACTGACAGAACAATGGTTTCGCTTCGGCCAATATAACATCCAAAATCAATCAATGTTTACGCATATATTATGCCTGCGTTTCTATGAGGAAACTATATGGCTGCCATGTGTTGAATAGAAAAATTGTCAAAATTAAGGAACACAAATATTTTCCTTGGTTTATTAGTGCTCACAACTAGCAGTCATCGCGGAGCATTTCCAATGTTGATCTTGCTATATGCTGTTTCTTCATTCTTGCTATTTTATACTGAGCTTTCTAATTAAGTCTATTTAAGGTCCACCCTGAACATAAGATCCATCCATTTTTAAATTCAATAATGGGAATTCATGGCAATAAGTTATGGAAAAACCAACCGAAAATGTCCTTCAGCCCCCTGTCATGTATGTAGCAGGAGGATCTCTAGAATTTGGGATTTCAAGTTTTGTGCTAGATATGCTATTGTTTGGTGGTCCATAAGAATTGTTATACTAGGTCAGACCAAAGGTCCATCCAGTCCAGCTTCCAGTTTCCAACAAAATTCCCCAAAGTTGTAAGATTCCATGCTACTTGCCTCCACGCCTACATTAGTAAAGGTTTATGGATTCTGTCCAAACTTTTGTATACTCTGCTACAATAACTGCTTTTACTACATCATCCAGCTACATGTTCCAGAACTTAACTGTTCACTGAGTGAAAAAAATATTTTCTCCTATTTGTTTTAAAAGTATTACTAAATAACTTCATGACATGTCCCCTAGTCTTTATAATTTGTGAAAAAGTAAACACTTGATTCATGTTTACCCATTCCACTCCACTCTGGATTTTGTAGACTTCTATCATATTCTCACATCAGTAATCTCTCCAAACTGAAGAACCCTTTCTTCTTTAGCCTTTCCTTCTATGAGAGTAGTTCCATCCCTTAATCATTTTGGTTGTCCATCTTTGTACCTTTTTAAAATTCTGTTATCTTTTTTGAGATGTGGTGATTATAATTTCATATACTACTCAAGGTAAGGTTTTAATATGGAGTGATACAGAAGCATTATTTATTTATTTATTTGCTGCATTTGTGCCCCACATTTTCCCACCTATTTGCAGGCTCAATGTGGCTTACATTATGTTGCAAAGGCATCAGCATTAACAGAGTAAGAGGTTCGGCATAATGTTACAGATTAATGTGCAAGAAATCAGGCAAATAGGGTCAATAGAATGATAATACATAACATATAAGTGAGAGCAGGTTGAGATATAATCAATAATGATAATACGATTAAAATAATCAAATTAGAAGTATTGTAGTTATACTACAATATATATTATATAATTACTAGCCGTTGAGCCCGTAAAAACGGGCTGGTATTGAGGTTTTCCTCCCCCCACGGTCACCACCCTCCCCTCCCCCCCGCGAAGTCGCCACCGCTCCCCCCCCTCGAAGTCGCCGCCGCTGCCACCCCTCCACCTGGCCCGGGCCCTCTCTTTACTTTTGAACTTACACATCCATTCGCCGAACGCAGCAACGCACATCAGCTGAGCTGTCCCTTCCTTCTCTGCCTGTGTGTGTCCCGCCCTCGCTGACGTTACGTCACAGGAGGGCGGGGCCACAGGCAAAGAAGGAAGGGCTCACTGCAGCTCAGCTGATGTGCGTTGCTGCGTTCGGCGAATGGATGTGTAAGTTCAGAAGGGAAGAGAGGGCCCGGGCCGGGTGGAGGGGTGGCGGCAGCAACCTCGGCGGCGCAGTTTCCCTCTCTGTCCCGCCCCCCCGTCATCACGTATTGATGCGGGGGCGGGACAGAGAGGGAAGTCTCTACTGCGCATTTGCGAGTGAGTCGGTCACTCGCCATTTATATGTTTGATATATAAATATATATTATATATGTATATATATATATATATATAATTATAAAAATTATAGTATTATTTATTTTATTTCTCATCCCTTTCCTAATAATTCCTAACATTGTTTGCCTTTTGGCTGCTGCCACACACTGAGCAAAAGATTTCAATGTAACATCCACCTAGATCTTTTTCCTGGGTGGTGTTTCCTGATGTGGAACCTAGCATCAAGTAACTGATTTGGGTTATTCTTCCCAATATGCCATTGCTTTCTACTTGTCAACATTACTTTTCATTTCCCGTTGGATTCCAAGTCTTCCTGTCTCATAAGATCATCCTGTAATTTCTCATAGTCTGGATGCAATTTAAAAAGTTTGAATAGTTTTGTGTCATCTGAAGATTTGATCACCTCACTCATCGTTTCCATTTCCAGATCATTTCTAAATATGTTAAAAGCACAGATCTCAGTATAGATCCCTGTGGCACTCCAGCATTCAACTTTCTCCATTTAAAGAACTGGCAATTTAACCCTACGCTCTGTTTTCTATATTTTAATCAGATCCCAGTCTACAACAGAACATTGCCTCCTATCCCATGGCTTTTTAATTTTCTCAGGAATAGCTCATGGTTGTACCACAGAAAGATGATGTATCAAATCTATGACCCAGGTGATTTGCTGCTCTTTAACTTGTTGATTTGGCTTCTTATATCTTACAGGCAGTAGCGTAGCCAGGTTGAGGGCGTGGGAGAGCGGAAAGCAGATGCTGATGGCACCGGCATGTATTTTAAACAGATCATGTGTAGGCACTGGCTGAAATCCATTTTGGGGAACACTCTTTATAGAATAACATTGAGCACTGAGTTTGGCGCTCAACTTTGTGTGCGAGGATTTAAGCCATCTGAAATTTAATGTAAATCCCGGTGTGCAAATTAGCAATGGATCTCTGCTGTTCTGTAGCACTGTACACATTTTTTATGAATGCCCCTGACCTACCCATGAGACTCCCATAGCCATCAGGCTGGTCAAACCCGGTAAGCAGGGTAACTGCCTCAGGGGGGTGCCTGCCTTCAAGGGCACCGCTGTGGCGCTGCGCCACCAAACTGCGCTGCCCTTGGTGCTTTAAATCTTTAATTTACCTCAGTTCCAGCAGCCGCATCAGTTGAAAGCCCTGCCCCATCTCTAGCCTTCCCTCCCTTCGTGAGTTTGTTCTGCAGTCCTGCCTTCTGATGTCATTTCCTTGAGGGCGGGACTGCAGAACGAACTCACGAAGGGAGGGAAGGCTAGAGATGGGGCAAGGCTTTCAAATGACGTGGCTGCTGGAAAGGAGGTAAATTAAAGATTTAAAGCACCAAGGGTGGTGGGGGATGGGGGCGAAGGAGAATCGCTGGATAGGGGCAGGGTGGGAGAAGAGAGAAAGGAGATGCTGGGGGGGTGGGGGCGCACGGGTGCTGGAGGGGGGGCGCGCAGGCGCCAACTCATAGTCTGCAGGGGGGCGCCAGACACCCTAGGACTGGCCATGATAGCCATGCCCCTTTTTGAGTTCCACGTGATCCAATTTAGGTGCCCATTGTTACAGAATAGAGCAGCCCGTTCAGCATCCAAATCATAATTAGTACAAATTAAGTCATTGGAGCCCATTAACTAATTATTTTGGGTGCCAATCTGGGATTCACAACCAAATTTGAGTGACCTCATAGAATCTGGAGTTAGTCTCTCTGCTACGACTTTGTTCTTCCTGAGTGCCCCTTTTACTCATTGCTGACGTAACTGTCCAACTGAGTCCCTCACAGGCTTTCTGCTTCTAAGGTACTTGAAAAAGTTTTTACTATGAGTTTTTGCCTCTATAGTAAGCTTCTTTTAAAATTCTCTTTTAGCCTGTCTTATCAATGATTTGCGTCTATCTTGCCAGTCTTATGCTACTTCCTCTTTTCTTCATTTGGGTCCTTTTTTCCATTTTTGAAAGATGTTCTTTTGGATCTATTCTCTTTGACCTCACCTTTTAATTATGATGGCTGTCATTTGGCATTCAAATTTCAAGTTTTAGGTTTTTTCACTCTCTGTCTCTCTCCCAATGGACAGACCATCTGAGTGGTTTACAAAGAAAACAGAAATAAAATTAAAGAAAAACAAAGTTACCTAACATAAGAATAGCCATACTGGGTCAGACCAATGGTCCATCTAATCCGGTATTCTAACAGTGGCCAATCCAACTCACAAATACCAGGCAGACACACAATTAGTAGCAACATTCCATGCTACTAATCACAGGACACACAGTGGCTTTTCCCATGTCCATCTCAATAACAGACTATAGACTTTTAGACTTTTCCTCCAGGAGCTTGTCTAAACCTTTTTTTAAATCCAGATATGCTAACTGCTTTTACCACATCCTCTAGCAGCAAGTTCCAGAGCTTAAATATTCTTTGAGTGAAAAAATATGTCCACCTATTTGTTTTAAAAGTATTTCCATGCAATTTCATCGAGTGTCCCGTGGTCTTTGTACTTTTTGAAAGAGTTAAAAATCAATTCATTTTTACGAGTTCTACTCCACTCAGGATTTTTTAGACCTCAATCATATCCCCCACTTCAGCCCTCTCTTTTCCAAGCTGAAGAGGCCTAACCTCTTTAATCTTTCCTCATTCCATCCCCTTTATCATTTTGGTCGGTCTTCTTTGAATCTTTTCTAATTCCACTCTATCTTTTTGAGATATGGCAACCAGAATTGAATGCAATACTCTAGGTGGAGTTGCACCATGGAGCGAAACTGAGCATGCGCGCGATTGTGAGAGAAAGCAGGGCAGGCAATGCACAGAGAAGAGCGCTGGAGAAAGGCTTCAGCTGGTGGGGGTTGGGGACCCCCGCCAGCCAAACCAGAGGCCCCGGATCCAGTTTGGGGGGCCAAGGCCCCCCGTAGCTACACCACTGACTGGATCCCAGTACAGATCCCTGTGGCACTCCACTATTCACCTTCCTCCATTGAGAAAAATGGCCATTTAACCCTACCCTCTGTTTTCTTTCCAATAACTGATTTCTAATCCACAGAAGGAGCCTTCTATCCCATTACTTTTTAATTTTCTAAGGAGTCTCTCTTGAGGAACTTTGTCAAACTTTTCTGAAAATCTAGATCCACTACATCAACCAGCTCACTTTTATCCACATGTTTATTCATGCCTTTAAAGAAATGAAGCAAAATGGTGAGGCAAGACTTCCCTTGGTTGAACCCATTCTTAAATCTTGTCTTGCAGGTGTAAAGCACGACTGAAAACATTTTACAATGAAAAATGGAATACAAAGTCTTAATGAGGCTTTACATATCATCTTACCGCTCTTACAAGGCAGCTATGAGGCCAAGTGATGATTGTCTGAAGTAAACTGGCAATGCCCTACTGAACCACATGTTTTGGTTATGTCTCAATGTATTCATTTTTAAACTTTTAGTGTGATCATGTTTCACAAACATGGAAGTTTAGACTGTGTGCCATTCCAGAGCTCCTCGTTGACCATTTTGATGTCTCTTACCCTATACCTAAGGGATCCAAGAGGTTTTAAAACATTCAATGTTGTTAGCTGGAAAGGTATTTTGATCAATTAGAGAACAGAAGATGCCCCCCTTTGTTATACAATAGGAGGTCTCTCTGCACTAGTGCTGTCCGATTCAGTCAATTTTCAATTTGGTACAATTTGATTCTTTCAAAAAAATTGGTTTTTCGATTCAATTTGATTCAATTTAACTAGATTGAACTAGTGAGGCCCATATGCTAATAATATAACACAAAGGGTTAAAAAAACAAAACAGGCAGCAGCAATTGAACAAAGGCAAACTTTAATGTGAGCACGCCATGCTGTGTTACATCATGTGAAAAGTGAAATTTGGTCAAGTCCTACACCTTCCAGTTTTTATTCAGAAAAATTATTTTGTCCACTTTGGCTGGCTTCAGACAACTGCGTCTTGCGGCTATAATTTGTCCAGCTGCAGAAAAAAATTCTTTCTGAGGGCATAGAGGCGGCTGGCATACACAGAGTCTGCACCCATGAAGTAATGGAGGGAGGAAACATCACTTGGAGGGAAATTTGACATGGCATAAATACCCCGAAGGCAGTTCTCTGTATTTGGCTAGAGCAATCATCATACCACAAAGGAGGAATAATCGTTTCTGGTTAACTCAGCCTTTGAATCAGCACCACTGCAATGATAGGAGCAGCTTAGGCCAATGCACTGCAGTACTACTTAGGAGCACCTAGGAAGCTGCTTGAAGAAAGAGCCTCTGAATGTCAAGGAAGAAAAGGGCGCCACTCTTCCTGGAAGAGGATGACTCTTGGACATAGGCGCCCGGTATAGGAGGCTTGGGGAGGCTAAGCCTCCCCAGCTGAGGTCTGCTCACTTGCAAAAACTTTTACCTGAAGTTGTGATTTTCCTCTCTCCCCTGCCCAAGTCAGTGCAGCAATGCTCACTGAGGCAGGCATGCTCTGCTGAAGTTGCTTAAACGAATACAACAAGTGCTATATATGTCTTTGGTGTGGGAAGAACTTCTCATTCGGGGTGAGCTTGAAGTGAACAACATTCAAATTAAAGAGAACAGGTTTGGAGGGAGGTATGCAAGTGAGACTGGGGAGAAATAAAAAATAAATAGTGTAATTGTTAAAATCTTTAAATGGTTCAAAGTTTTTGTTTTTTTTCTGAGCATGTACACCGAGCGGAGGGCATGACTGCAATGATGTGTGCATAATTATCAGGTAACCTGGGATAGCTACAGCTTGGCTGATGGTTCCAACAGTAGGTTCAAAGAGGAATAAGGAAGGGAAGGACTGATGCCAGGCTACAAGACAATTTCTGATTTTTGGTCCTTAATTCTATAATTGATGAGGGTTGGTCTGTGTTTTGCATGTGAACCAGCAGATGAGAGATTTTGCTGGCATGTAGTTTGTGTGAGAGATCTAGGAGTCTGACTTGTCTGGCCTTTCCAATGAGATGCGTATTGCTGTTGTGTGTATTCACTGCTGCCTTTTTAAAGGTACTGTTATTGGCATTTGTATTCAGAATTGGTTAAGGTTTGCAACATAGACTCAAGAAGCTTCTTTGCAGGATTTTCTGTTACTTCACAAAGTACCTGGAGGTGAAGGGATTTTGTGTTGTTATTATTGAGGTGCTACCTGATTTTAAATACATTTTTCCTATGGAAAGCTATAAGAGGAAACATTCTAGCTATGTCCTCTATATGCGACAAATTCCATAGTAGGTAGAAAAGGACAAAGTCTTCAAAGGTATATTTACCAAATTTAAAATGTTTGATTAATATGGCTTAATAAGGCATATATATTTATTATAATGTAGAGTTGAAGGATATGTACCAAACCATGGTCATTTTATTTTGTCAGCATCAGAAGGGAGATAGAGTAGAGCTAGAGGAAGTGAAAAAGTTTACTTAATCAGGCATTTGTTATAAAGCAAAGTTTGAAGGATCTCTGCTATTGCTGTAATTATATTGCAGGATCCTGTCATGTGTATTGAGATGTTTGCCATTATTGCAGACTTATGTCTGGTCAAGTTTAAGATATGGGATATGGGATAATGTAACTGTATTACAAATATCTGTTTTTCTATTAAGTACATATGTGGTTTATATTGATGCAGGGCAGCTGTTGGGCAGACTACTTAGAAATCCATCATTAAGTGCTACACATACCAATATACATAGTGCCCACCCATATTAGCTCCAGGCCCACCCAAAATGTCAGGTCTGGCTACGCCACTGTCTGAGAATAGACCAGTCGACTGACTCCAGTCCTCTCTCTTCTTTGCAGTGCTGCCGGCTCACCATCACCTGAGTGCCATGCCCATGCCCAGTTCCGCCCGCCCGGGGCTACTCGGTCTCTCACCGGCGCGCTGCGTCCCTCCTCCTCCTATTTTTGCCTCCACACCGCCAATCCGCCTTAAACCGGCTTCGGGCTACCCAGTGTCACCGATCGTCATCATGATGTTCTTCTTCACCTCAGGCTCAGCCAGTCAGAGTCAGCCTTCCGTACGAGAGCTCCCGTCCTGTCATGATGCAACTTCCTGTTCCGCATAGGCGGGAATGCGTGGGAGGGGCCGTCACTGAGTAGGGAAGGCTCAAGGCTGGTTAAGAGTGGCTGTCTGAGGTGTTCCCACTTCCTTCCCAGACCCAGACCATAATAATTTGAGGACATTGTGGCACACAGCGCACGTTGGATTTCAGGAGAGGTAGGTGCTGACTCTGAAGGGTTTAAGTCAAAATAAAAAAATTAATATTTTGTTTCATGCAGATCTCTTTTGTTTAAACATAACTAAATGGGCTATAAGCCCCTAATGCTTTTGGTTTTCCTATATTTTGTTTGTGATGACTTATACTGTGCCAAAATTGAAATTTGAAAACTCTTATCTCTGGTCATTAATAAAAGGAGCTCATTGTGAACACTGTCCACCCTAAAAGGGTGTTTTGTGGCTCTACATGAGAATTGTGATATTATGATCCCTTGTTTCATATTGTTGACGGTCTGCATTTTCCGTATGGGTGGTATATTGGTGTATTAAGGTCTGCTCAGTGTAATATTTATGGTACAGTAAGGTTCTTAGTGTGTTTTTGCACAAAGTTGTGCATAGTGTTTTGCAGTTGAGTGATTGTGGTTAGTATATGCTTTGAGGAACCACTTTATTCTTTGACATATGATACATATCTAATATCTAAATTTAATAAAAGGTATTAATTGTGACTTTTATTTTTTTTCTGTGTGTTGTCAGACAATTATGGATGTAAGCTCCGCCCTGACCACACCCCTAACCCCACCCCCTTTAGCCTCCCCAAACAGTTCGGCCACCAACCGCCTATGCTCTTGGAGCTGAAACAAGGAGGACCAAGTTCTACCGGAGTGAAGTGCCTGCAATCAATCACATTTGAATCTAGACTCCACATCCACAAGGTGTTCGAGGGGACAACAAGTGCAGAAGTTGCCTATTTGCAGGGAAGATTCCCAAAGGAAGTAAAGTGACTGGACTTGCACTATTTATACACTCTGCTGATCAAACTGATGACTTGCATTTGCCATTTAAATTCTTTAAGTAAATTCTTGATTCAGAATACATCCTAGGACCCAGATTTCCCGAGAACTAAACCTGAGAAAAGAGATTACTGCCCTTCCTGAAGATCTATCCCCGGTCTCCTGTGCA
Organism: Microcaecilia unicolor; assembly: GCF_901765095.1. Taxonomy (NCBI): domain Eukaryota; kingdom Metazoa; phylum Chordata; class Amphibia; order Gymnophiona; family Siphonopidae; genus Microcaecilia; species Microcaecilia unicolor. The sequence continues at coordinate 65,282 of NW_021963181.1, read as the reverse complement.
AAATAAGAAGCAGTGACGGATGTCAGACTGTGAGGAGCTACACACCAAGGCCGTGCTTCTCAACCACCCTCTCCTGGAGTCATACCTAGCCAGCTGGATTTTCAGGATTACCAAATGAATATGCATGAGATACATTTGCATAGGGTGAGTCTCCAATGTAACTCATGCGTATTCACTGTGGTAATCCTAAAACCTCACCTGATTAGGTGTGCTTCCAGAGGAGGGTTCAGAAACACTGCACTAGGGCACTCAGTATGTGCATCTATATGTTTGAAGTGGCAGAAATTCAAACCTAAGTCTTTGAAACGATGCAACTATGGTTAGTGTTCGTATGAGTTGTGTTTTTTTTAAAGGGGAGGGGGCGAGGAGCTCCAGTAGAGGCATGGTTGGCTTTTAGAGTGGTTGGGAAACCAAATGATGCAGAAACTTGTTGGGATGTGGTAGGGGAGAAACAAAGCCACGGTAGTGGTCCACTGGATCATTTGAACGTCTTGGCAGTTGTTTGTGGCTCATTTCTGGGTAAATGGCACTTGGGATGCCCAGGCACTTGGTGGGGGGGGGGGGGGAGAGGGGGGGATAAGTACATAAGTACATAAGTAATGCCATACTGGGAAAAGACCAAGGGTCCATCGAGCCCAGCATCCTGTCCACAACAGCGGCCAATCCAGGCCAAGGGCACCTGGCAAGCTTCCCAAACTTACAAACATTCTATACATGTTATTCCTGGAATTTTGGAGTTTTCCAAGTCCGTTTAGTAGCGGTTTATGGACTTGTCCTTTAGGAAAACCGTCCAACCCCTTTTTAAACTCTGCTAAGCTAACCGCCTTCACCACTTTCTCCGGCAACGAATTCCAGAGTTTAATTACACGTTGGGTGAAGAAACATTTTCTCCGATTTGTTTTAAATTTACTACACTGTAGTTTCATCTCATGCCCCCTAGTCCTAGTATTTTCGGAAAGCGTGAACAGACGCTTCACATCCACCTGTTCCACTCCACTCATTATTTTATATACCTCTATCATGTCTCCCCTCAGCCGTCTCTTCTCCAAGCTGTATAGCCCTAGCCTCCTTAGTCTTTCTTCATAGGGAAGTCGTCCCATCCCCGCTATCATTTTAGTCGCCCTTCGCTGCACCTTTTCCAATTCTACTATATCTTTCTTGAGATGTGGCGACCAGAATTGAACACAATACTCAAGGTGCGGTCGCACCATGGAGCGATACAACGGCATTATAACATCCTCACACCTGTTTTCCATACCTTTCCTGATAATACCCAACATTCTATTCGCTTTCTTAGCCGCAGCAGCACACTGAGCAGAAGGTTTCAGTGTGTTATCGACGACGACACCCAGATCCCTTTCTTGGTCCGTAACTCCTAACGTGGAACCTTGCATGACGTAGCTATAATTCGGGTTCTTTTTTCCCACATGCATCACCTTGCACTTGCTCACATTAAACATCATCTGCCATTTAGCCGCCCAGTCTCCCAGTCTCGTAAGGTCCTCTTGTAATTTTTCACAATCCTGTCGCGATTTAACGACTTTGAATAACTTTGTGTCATCATCAAATTTAATTACCTCGCTAGTTACTCCCATCTCTAAATCATTTATAAATATATTAAAAAGCAGCGGTCCTAGCACGGACCCCTGAGGAACCCCACTAACTACCCTTCTCCATTGTGAATACTGCCCATTTAACCCCACTCTCTGTTTCCTATCCTTCAACCAGTTTTTAATCCACAATAGGACATTTCCTCCTATCCCATGACCCTCCAATTTCCTCTGTAGCCTTTCATGAGGTACCTTGTCAAACGCCTTTTGAAAATCCAGATACACAATATCAACCGACTCCCCTTTGTCCACATGTTTGTTCACTCCTTCAAAGAATTGAAGTAAATTGGTCAGGCAAGATTTCCCCACACAAAAGCCATGCTGACTTGGTCTCAGTAATCCATGTCCTCGGATGTGTTCTGTAATTTTGTTTTTGATAATAGCCTCTACCATTTTCCCCGGCACCGACGTCAGACTCACCGGTCTATAATTTCCCGGATCTCCCCTGAAGCCTTTTTTAAAAATGGACGTTACATTGGCCACCCTCCAATCTTCCGGTACCACGCTCGATTTTAAGGATAAGTTGCATATCACTAGCAGTAGCTCCGCAAGCTCGATTTTCAGTTCTATCAGTACTCTAGGATGAATACCATCCGGTCCAGGAGATTTGCTACTCTTCAGTTTGCCGAACTGCCCCATTACGTCCTCCAGGTTTACCGTGAAGTCAGTAAGTTTCTCCGACTCGTCCGCTTGAAATACCATTTCCGACACCGGTATCCCACCCAAATCTTCCTCGGTGAAGACCGAAGCAAAGAATTCATTCAGTCTTTCCGCTACGTCTTTGTCTTCCTTGATCGCCCCTTTTACCCCTCGGTCATCCAGCGGCCCAACCGATTCTTTTGCCGGCTTCCTGCTTTTAATATACCGAAAAAATTTTTTACTATGTTTTTTTGCCTCTAATGCTATCTTTTTTTCATACTCCCTCTTGGCCTTCTTAATCTGCGCCTTGCATTTGCTTTGACACTCCTTATGCTGTTTCTTGTTATTTTCAGACAGTTCCTTCTTCCATTTTCTGAAGGCGTTTCTTTTAGCCCTAATAGCTTCCTTCACCTCACTTTTCAACCAGGCCGGGTGTCTTTTGGACTTCCGTCTTTCTTTTCTAATTCGCGGAATATGTATGGCCTGGGCCTCCAGGATGGTATTTTTGAACAGCGTCCACGCCTGTTGTACAGTTTTTACTCTCTCAGTTGCCCCCCTAAGTTTTTTTTTTTACCGTTCTTCTCATTTTATCATAGTCTCCTTTTTTAAAGTTAAACGCTAACGTATTTGACTTTCTGTGTACAGTTACTTCAAGGTTGATGTCAAAACTGATCATATTATGGTCACTGTTATCAAGCGGTTGTTGACCCTGTTGACCCTGTTGTTGACCCTGTTGTGTTAGGACTCAGAATAATTTGTTGTATTTTTATATCTCGCTGTTATTGTGTTGGCTATAGTGCTGGGAGGGGAAGTCCTATCTGCCCACTTAAATCAAACTGTAAAATGTTTTAAATGGCCCCTTATGGAATATTATCATCATTCCATATACTGTAGCCCAGTGCAGTGCAATCTTCATTGTCTCACATTAAGGCACACTTAGCTTTACCAGATCAAAGTAGTCTACTCATCTGACACAGAGCTGTGTTTTAAACAATTGTGCATTTCATAGTATCTACAATTCAGGCCATAATTGTTAGTGCACAAACTACTTTTACAAGCAACGAAAAAGTGAGTGTCATGTTGCACCCCTGCACTGGCTTAGACTGGTTTCACCTCCCCACAAGGGATGATGTCTCCAGAAAAGTAGAGCACCATTCTGCCCTGACTTGCAGTTTCACTTCTTCTTGAATACAGTTCTATCATAGAAGATCCTCTGAGTTGCCAGCCAGCTTCTCATTGTGGGCTCCTCTATTTAAGGATGCTTTCACAGAGCTTTCCTTTTCTCTTGGTTACTTCATTCAGTGCCAGAATTCTGTTGCCAAAAGTCTTTACTTTCCTAAAGCGTTTCAGTCTAAATGTTACCCCTCAGTCCAATGCTTTCAATACTTCTCATTCTCTTCCTGCTGGGATCGGAATAATAAATGGTGCATTTCCGATAAGACTTCTTACTTGGGGAGTCTTTCTTTATGTAGCTGTATGCATTCAGAGGCTCTAAGCCTTACCCAGTTTCACTTCTCAGTTTGCTATCCAATTAGCTCAGTGCAGAAATATAACACAGGAATACAATGCATTTTCCAAACTAACAGTCCCAATAGACACATTGCATGTATCTTTCTGAAGACAGATACAATTAAATACAGTGAAAACAAGAGTTTTGTTTGTTAGTTTCCATCTTTCTCCCAACTCCCCACCCACTACAGGACATATATTCTGTACCGTTTCTTGGCCAGAAAATGCAGCTAAGGGCACCATTTCCATCATGGGCCCAAGTCTGATCAGTTCCAATGGACTGGGGATTAGAATCACACTCCCCTCGCACTGCACTTATGACACTGTGAGCTGAGTCACAGGGCACATGGCAGTCTCAAAGCTTTGCTACAGAGGTCTCCAAAACAAGAGGAGTCTCTCTTACTGCTGGCTCAGAGAGAACTCAGACTGTGATGATTCATGTCCTGCTCCTCTGCAATAAAAGTATATATAAAAATATTTGTAGTGCGTGGTCAGCTATTGGGGATACCCAAAGTACAGACTAAATTTGATTGGAGGCGTCTTCTGTAGCAAGGTCCTTGAAAGAGATGACAGAGATACTCAAAGGGAAAATAAACCAATTCAGATAGGAAGTCATAATGAGGGATATAGAGTGGGGAATAACCACTGGGAGAAGAAAGGTGGGCGTCTTCCAGGTGTCACAGCTTAAAGGAATGAGTCAAGTTCAGAGGTTTGTTAGAGAAATGTGAGGCAGACTGAATATCAGTATTCAGTCACCAATGACCTGGTTAACAGTTAAGGTTCTTGAGCAGTTCAGGGATTTAAGGGCCTTGGACAAATGGCTAAATTCATGACCTCTTCAAGAGTACCAGCTGTACACAAAGGGGAAGTAAGACGAATAGGCACCTCAATTCATGGCTGAAAGATTGGTGTACAGAAAGTTTTATATTTGAGGAATGGGAATGTACCTGGGAGGACAAGGATCTATACAGAGGAGCAGGGCCGGTCTTAGCAAGTGCGGGGCCCTATGCAGACCAATTTGGTGGGGCCCCATCCTAGCCCCGCCCCACCCTAGCTCCGCCCCTACCCTAGCTCCACCCCACCCTAGCTCCGCCCCCACCCTAGCTCCACCCTGCCCTAGCTCCACCCCATTGATAAGATTATTCCATTTTAGAACATTTTTTTATTTATGAAATTTCAAATAAAGACAAATGAAGCTAAACTTGTACAAAAAAAATGATTGAAATAATAAACACAATGCTATCATGAAACCTCCCCTCCCCAGAAATTATTCAGTTCTAGTCCACTACAATTAGTAGTTCCAATTCTCATAACAAAGGAGAATAAAGGAAAAATATTAAGAAAAGATTCAGTACTTTCAAAATCTCCTATTACTCTGTAACCCATCAAACCAGAGAGGCAAGTAGCCACATCAGTTACTGATGTACCTACTTTATATCAGATTTTGCTACTTCATGATTTCCATTCTCAGATTTTAGCTTAGTAATCTTTTCTTCCTGTGATTGCAGTCTAGCTTCCAAATGATTAATTCGAGGTGTCATATCATTAATTACTGGAAGCAGTGTTTTAGCTAAATCTGCTATTGCCATCCAAATTTTTATCAGGAGAAATATCTGCAGATCTATGTGAAAATAACCCACATATGTTAGAAACAGCCTCTTCCAAGCCAGAAGATCTTACTTGCTCAGCTTCTCCAGCAACTAATCTTGTTAGGCCAAATTCCTCTCAGGGAGGCAGACATTTCCAGCCCTTGCACTGTCTGCAAGCGTCATTAGATGAGAGAGACACTTCTCCTGATCCTCCTGCCTGCATGGAATCTGATTTCGATTTGGCATAAGTGCACAACTGTTGGCGTCAGCAACGATGGCTCACCTCACGTCCTCACCACCTCCGACCAGGCTCCAGCTTTTCCCGCTCAGTGACTCCCGCCCTCGCGTCCGGAAACAGGAAATACATCAGAAGGCGGGACATTGAGCAGGAAGCTGGAGCCTGGAGGTGAGCCATCGCGCTGCAACTGTCTGTCGTCGCCATCGGGGGTGGGGCCGTTGCTGCCTGGGCTGGCTTGCTGGCATCGCTCAGTTAGTTGCCGGGGTCTGGGGACTTGTGAGCCTGGAGGTGAGCCATTGCGCTGCGACTGTCATCGCCATCGGGGCCGTCGCTGCCTGGGCTGGCTCGCTGGCATCACTCAGTTAGTCGCCGGGGTCCGGGGACTTGGGAGCTAACAGCGGGCTCAGCAGGCCCAAGCCGGGGGTGGGCGCCGTGCCGGTGGTGGCAGGAGCGGAGTGGCCGAGCCGCGGCGGAGGTCGGAGCGGAGGCATGAGTGAGGCAGAGTTGAGGTGCGCTGCGCGGGGCCCCCTTAGGCGCGGGGCCCTGTGCGGTCGCCTTGGTCGCCTCTGCCTAAGACCGTCCCTGAGAGGAGGTGTTTGCAAGTCAGCTATGCAAATTTGGGATATTGCAATCAGAAGAGAAATAGCTAAGTTTTAAGCTCTGAATCCAGACACCTATTGGAGATGTCGTTGGAGTGAAATGAAACTTGTTCATTGGAGGAAATGGTCTTTTTAGAGTTATTGATCCAGAAAGTTGGAGAATCATCTCCATCAGGACTTGAGAGACCAGCACTTTCTTTTGCAATGAGATTGAAGACACTATTATTTACCCAAGCTTATGTGGATCAGTGCTGATGTGTTTCTCTCTTGTATTTTATTGATTCTAAATTGCTTCTTACTTTTATTGTTTTATTTTAGCTTTCTCTTCCATAATAATAGTATAAAAATGTAATAAATAAATAAAATATACAATTCATGAAAAATATAAGAAAAGAACAAGATAAAAATCATAAGAGGGTCAGACAGCATCTCAAAAAGTCCTATGTACAAAAGGTCAAAGTCGTCTTGTTTGCTGGGCTGCAGACTGTTCTTGTTGTTGCTATTGCCTCTGGTCTCCTGAGGGACATGGAGGTGTGCTTTCCTCCTCAGCTTTTATATCCTCTGGACTAGCCCCTATCCTAGTTGGTTGACCAGGGAATCTCGCTTTTTCTTTGACATAGATTTGTGGGAAAACTTATTTGGTTCCTGTCCTCTCCCTTGCTTCCAGGATCCTTTTTTGCCTGGCATGGGGGAAGACAGCCATTCAAGGCCCTTAGAGCTTGAAAATCCTCTCGCCAGGTTCCAGAACAAAAGCAACTCCACACTCCAGTAGGGGTGGTTCTAAAGTTAAAAAGTAGTTTATTGGGATACCGGGTGCAGATGAATAACTTGGCAAATGATACATGAAGGTCCAGTGCACGCTACACAGAAATTAAAGACTAAACACACAAATGCAATCTGCACACACAAGGGCCTTTTTTTCACCAGCTATTCCTTAGCAAAACAGTCTTTACAGAGGGCTCACCCTGCATTTTCTTGGTACCTTTACAGCTTAATGCAGACTTACTCTTTCTTCATTAGAAGAATTCTAATATTTCTCCTGAAATCACTATAGATGAGTTTCCAATTCCAGCTGAATTCTTTTCTGTCAGCAACTTTGTTGAATTTCTACCTAACCTTACTGGCTTCTCTGACCTCATATTGAAACTACTCTTCTCTCAGACACTTGTAACGCTCCAGTGAAAAACAAGGTGGATGAGTCTAATTCCCCGTTTAACAGCTTTAGTCTCTGTACCTCTCAGTCTCAAGATCTCATTGGACCCTAACACAATTGTAGCCCTTAGTAATACAGTAAGTTAGTGAATGATGGCATATAAAGGCAGAATGGCCCATCTAATCTGCCCAGCAAGGTATAATTACCCCTCCATACTGTTAAGCCCCTATACCATTCTGCTTATAGTTGTAACTGCTGCTCCTTAAAGGCCCCTTGTGATTTGGATGCACTGCAGATGAACTGCATAGAAAAAAAAGTCTTAAAAGGTGTTTTGAAAAGAGCTAGTTGGACATTTTTGAAAGAAAAACATCCATCTGCCGTTTTGTGCCACTTTGTGGATGTTTTTCTGTTTCAAAAAATGAGCCCCATAACTTTACACGGACACTCTATTCATGTAAAGTTATAAATCTGCCATCCTACTTGATACTAAGCTCTTCGTGAAAGAATTATACAAAAAGGGCCCAAATTAGAAATTTAACAGAATGGACAATGAACCAGATCAGACAGGGATGCCAGAGAAATAAGACCCCCCCCAAACCCCCCCCCCAAAAAAAAAATGGCCCAATGTAATTCTATGGAAGAAGCAGTTTCAGCTTCAGCAGTGTAAAAACTACCATTCAGTGAAATATAACAGAGAGGTAATTCCTTGTTTCAAATAAACTCTCCCTGTTCTGTACTCTCCCCGCTCTGCAGAACTTTTTCCATCTCCAAAAACTATTCCTTGCAACTGTACTGCCGTGCCTTTTGACATGGTCATCGCTATCTGAAACACTTGACTATCAGGGGCATAGCTAGAAGTCCATTTTTTTGGGGGGGAGGACCTAAAGGTGGACTGAGGGGACAGGTTCTCTCCACTAAAGTATACCTTCGCTGGTGGGGATGCCAAGCCCCCGAAGAGGTCTCCATGCAAGTTCCGCCTGTGCGGCCAGAGCAGTGCTCAAGTTGGTGGTGCACTTCAGCCGCCAACGTTGGAACTTCCAATGGCTCAGTCACTAAACCGACCATGCGCGAGAGAGCCGGCATCGGTGACCAAAGCACGCCAGCTGACTTAAGTGCTGCTCTGGCAGCACAAGTGGGACTCACGAGGAGACCTCTTCAGCTGGTGGGGCTTGACATCCTTGCCAGCCATTAAAGCAGAGGGGGCCTAAGCTGAAGGTAAGGAAGCCCAGCCCCTGAGGCTCCCCCCCAGATACGCCAGTACAAATAATGCTTTATTATCATTGTTGTCATTATTTGTTTTATTTATTTACATACACCAAGAACTGTAGTACTGTCTAATTCATCACTTGCATCTTCATTTTCATCATTGTCATGCTGTTCAATTACAAAGAAGGCTTTCAAAAAGTTGAAATCATTGTCTGTTGTTGTTCAAACAATTTTTCGTCTGATGGCAGACTCTGTTTGAATATCTTCAAGAACTGATGCATGAATGCAGTGGCGTCGCGAGGGCAGCTGACACCCGGGGCGGGTCGCCACTGCGCACCCCCCCCCCGGGTGCAGCGCGGCACACCCTTCCCCCCGGAGCGCAACTCCCCCCCAAGAACATACCTGGAAGGCGGTAAGGGGCGGGCGGGAGAGCCAATCCGCCGAGTGCACGCCACTGGGGGGTGTTGGCGCCTCGCTGGTTCCCTGCTCTCTCTGCCCCGGAACAGGAAGTAACCTGTTCCGGGGCAGAGAGAGCAAGGAACCAGCGAGGCGCCGACACCCCCCAGCGGCGTGCACCCGGGGTGGACCACCCCACCGCCCCCCCCCTCCTATGCCACTGCATGAATGTCATATGTGTGTAAACCAGGGGCGTAGCCAGACTTTGGTGGGAGGGGGGTCCAGAGCCTGAGGTGAGGGGGCACATTTTAGCCCCCCTGGTGCTGCTGACCCCCCCTTGCTGACCCCCCCCAACACCACCACCAACTTTGACCCCCCCCCCGCCAACGACACTCTTGACCCCCCTCCCGCCGCCCACCCGCCGTTGTCGTCTGCTACCTTTGCTGGTGGGGGACCCCAACCCCCGCCAGCCGAGGTCCTCTTCTTCCTTTGTTCTATTTCTGAGTCTGACGTCCTGCACATTGTACGTGCAGGACGTCATACTCACAGAAACAGAACGAAGCCTTGAGATCTGCAGGGCTTCGTTCTGTTTCTGTGAGTCTGACGTCCTGCACATTATATGTTCAGGACGTCAGACTCGGAAACAGAATGAAGGAAGAAGAGGACCTCGGCTGGCAGGGGTTGGGGTCCCCCACCAGCAAAGATAGCAGACGGCGACGGCAGGTTGGCGGCGGGGGGGGGGGGGGGGAGGATAGTCAGCAGAGGGGTCCAGGGCCAAATCTACGGGGGCCCAGGCCCCTGTGGCCACACATAGCTACACCCTTGGTGTAAACCCTTCAGTATTAAGGCCAGGCAAGCAGACTTCCTCTTTAAAGACTCTTTGAATGCAGTGGACAGTCACGCCAATGTAAAATTTTCCATGGGATGTCCAGCATTTGTTGTGGTAGAGACATAAGTCTGTTCACCAAGAACTGCAAACAGCTTCAGCTTCATCTCTGCTTCAAAGTGACGAAACTCATCACTGTTCTGTTTGGCTGGAGACCAGTAACCAGTTCAACAAACACAGACAACTCCACTTTCTCATAGGCTATTGTCATGGTTGTGGCTGTGCCCTTATGTCCAGACCTTCTGTTTCTCTGTATCTAGCTCTGTGACCTCTCCAGTCTGCCTTTTTTCCTGTTGTTGTTGTTCTTCCTGTTAGCCAAACCTTGCTTTGGTCTCCCTGCTTCTGCTTTATTTCCTACTTGTGACATCATCAGCCTACTCCTTTATAAGTACCCAGGGAGCTTTCCTGCGTGGCCTTTGCAACAGGTCTATTTTTCCCTTCTCTTGTTGTACTGTTGCTTGATTCTAAGGGAACTGGTCTTCTTGTTAAGCTGTGCCTCCGGGCACAGCCCTGAGCCCTGCGTGTGTGGTTTTGGTTTGAATCTGTATGGATTACTTTCCTTTTAGGTTTGCTGTCAAGCAAAGCCCTTTTCTGTTTACCTGTGTGTGTGTGGTTTTGATTTAAACCTGTATGGATTACTTGCCTGTTAACTTTGCTCCCAAGCAAAGCCCTGTTCTGTTTTTCTGTGTGTGTGTGTGGTTCTGGTTTGAACCTGAATGGATTACTTCCTTGTTATCTAGGCAACATAAGCCTGTTCTGTTTCCTTGTGTGGTTTCCCTTGTTACCTTTCACTGTTCAGAGAGCCGGTTGTTGACAGCCCAGCTGCTTTCCTTGATTACTTTGCTTCCATGCAGCTGTGTGTACTCTGTCTGCTCTGTCTCTGCCTGCCTTCCATTTCCCTACCTGGCTGTGGGTGCTGGCTGAGTTCTGGTAAGAACATTGTTTGTTTTTCCCTTTGCTTTAAACCTTTGACTGCAGTGTAAGCCCTGCTTCTTTCTGACTTGTGTATTAGAAGCAGCCCTTCCCTTTAGCCTGTTTTAACTCTTTGTCTGCTGTGTTTGTCTCCTGATTCTTGTGAGCATTGCTCCTTATCTGATTTGTGTATGTAAAGGTGGCTTTCCCTGTTTGCTTGCTTTTCCCTTTGTCTCTAGTGTCTGTTATTTGACTCCGTGGCGCAGCCTTGTGTATTCCTATAAGTGGCTTCCCTTTATCCTTGAGTGCTGTGTGGCACAGCCTTGTGCATTCTTCTGAGTGGCTTCCCTTTACCTTTGAGTGTTGTGTGGCCAGCCTTGTATATTTCTATGAGTGGTTTCCCTTTAACCTTGAGTGCTGTGTGGCCAGCCTTGTGTACTCCTATAAGTGGCTTCCTTTTAGCCTTGAGTGCTGTGTGGCACAGCCTTGTGTATTCTTATAAGTGGCTTCCCTTTTTCCTTGAGTGCTGTGTGGCACAGCCATGTGTACTCTTCTGAGTGGCTTCCCTTTACCCTTGAGTGTTGTGTGGCCAGCCTTGTATATTTCTATGAGTGGTTTCCCTTTACCCTTGAGTGCTGTGTGGCCAGCCTTGTGTATTCCTATAAGTGGCTTCCTTTTAGCCTTGAGTGCTGTGTGGCACAGCCTTGTGTATGCTCATAAGTGGCTTCCCTTTTTCCTTGAGTGCTGTGTGGCACAGCCATGTGTACTCTTATGAGTGGCTTCCCTTTACCCTTGAGTGCTATGTGGCCAGCCTTGTGTATTCGTATGAGTGGATTCCCTTTACCCTTGAGTGCTGTGTGGCCAGCCTTGTGTATTCCTATGAGTGGCTTCCCTTCACCCTTGAGTGCCTGGTGGCACACCCTTGAGTATTCCTTTGAGTGGCTTCCCTTTTTCCTTGAGTGCCTGGTGGCACACCCTTGAGTATTCCTTTGAGTAGCTTCCCTTTTTCCTTGAGTGCTGTATGGTACAGCTTAGAGTGTTCCTATGAATGGCTTCCTTTTTTCCTTAAGTGCTGTGTGGCACAGCCATGAGTGCTCTTTTACTATGGCCATGTGGCCTTGTCTTGAGTTTTCCCTGTGTGATTTCTGTTTGAGTCCTCTCTGTGAGGTACCTGTTTTGAGTTTGAGTGGGTTGCTCTTCTGTTTAGCTGTGACTACTAGCGCTGCCCTGAGCGGCCTCTCTGTGTGGCACGAGTGGGCTGTTCTTCCATTTAGCTGTGTCTACTAGCACAGCCCTGAACATTCCCTCTGTTTGGTTCTGTTTGAGTGGGTGGTTCTTCTGCTAGCTAGTTCAGCCTTGAGCTGCTTCTCTGTGTGGCACGAGTGGACAGCTCTTCCGTTTAGCTGGGACTACTAGCTCAGCTCTGAGCTACCTCTCTGGGTGATTTCTGTTTGACTTGGTTAGGACTATTTGTTTACAGCTGTGGTTCTAAGCACAGCCCTGTGCTGCCTCCCTGTGTGGTTTTCTTATCTTTTACTTGTGGTTTCTACCATTTGAGTCTAAGTGGGGTTGTCCTTTCCCCTTCAGTTCCTTTGTGCCTGTGTGTAGGGTCTTTTGACCCCTTGTTTGTGGCTGTTTAGTGCAGTGTGTGTTCACTGCTTGAGTAGTACTTGCTCAAGAGATTCCATTCTGTTTCTTTTCCCTTCCCTCTGGTATGAGTGGGTTCCAGTTCAGCCTTGCGGCCCGTATGCTTGGACTCTGTTATGGGTAGGTTCCAGTTCAGCCTTGTGGCCCGTATGAGTGTCCTCCCTATGTTCCTGGTTCCTGCTTTTGTTAAGTTCTGTTCCTGGTTTTCGCTTTAGCCAGTCTCTGGTTTCACCTTGTTTTGAGTGTGCTTTGTCTATTTGCCGTGTCTGGTATCTTGTTTGTATTCAGCACCTGGTTCGCCTCTGCTCTGCGCCTCCCCAGAGGACTTGTCTACTGCAGCCTGGCTGCAGCCCAAGGGCTTACCATCCCGGCTATATTCACTGAACAGCATAATATGAGATGGTCCACTGATGGCGTGACGAGGTTTGTAATAGCAAAATCCTCTTCCAGCTTTTGCTGTTTCTTTTGGTTTACTGAGGAATCATCATTTAGGTCTTTCTTTCACTTTTACTTTTTACTTTTAACTGCAAGTATCAGATGTAATGAGCAAAAGTAGTAAAAATTGGTGAAATTATTACCTTGGCGAAAGTAACAAGTGTTTCCTGTACTTCTTTAAGTGACAAAATTTTTACTTAAGTACAGTAACTAGTTACATTTACTTAGTTACTATACAACACTGCCCACCACCCCTAAACAGATATGTTCCCAATACATCCTTTAACTATATACTATTAAAGGTACTCTCCTCCCTCTTAGAGAACAAGGCAGTCAAATTCATTCCACTAGAGGAAAGAGGGCATGGATTTTATTCCAAGGAAAACAGAAGGATGTTGTGCTATCCTAGATCAGATCAAATCAAATTGTGCATACCACTAACCCTTTTCAGGGTTCAATGCTGTTTACATCACGAGTACAACACAGGATGAAAACAGTTCTTGCAGTTAAGGGATACAAAATAGAAATGGTAAATCATATAACAGTCTTTGGAAATAGAAAAGTTTTAAACCTCTTCCTAAAGCTAAGATAGCTATTATCTGACTTAATAACAAGAGGTAAAGAATTCCATAAAGAAACTCCTAAAAATCTTCCAAAACTGAATTCCCTTACAAAATCAGTTGTTCTCTGTCAGATTGAACCATACATAACGATGTTATATTAATCAACAAGTAAGATGTGAAGCCAAATAAAATTAAAAAAACTAAACAGGCAGCTTTAAACCTGATAATTTCAGCTATGGGAAGCCAGTGTGATTTAACAAGACATGATGAAACACTACTGTATCTGTTCAGTCCAAAAATAAATCTTGCTGCAGTTTTTTCTGATACTGAAACTTAATGCCAAAAAATAAGACGTTACAGTAATCTAAATGTGGTATAATCAGCATCTGGACCAACAATGCAAAAGCTTTTTGGTCAAAGAATGACCTAATTAGATGTAACTGTCTCATTTTAAACAATTTCCAACAATTACACCAGACATATAAATCCAAATCAATATGACTAAAAATACTTTTTTTTATTTTTAAATTGCAGTGCTCAGTAGTGCTGTTGTGTCCCTTAAAAGACGGAGAGCCGGTGTCAGGTTCTCAGGTTCAGAGCCCGCAGGCAAAACCCACCAACCAACGCTGGGCAAGCACACCGACACCGGCAGGGACTGCAGGCACCGCCCAGTGAGCCGGAACACATGGACTGGAACACTGGACTGGAATTCCCCGGACTGGAGGACACAGGACTGGAACCCCCCCGAACTGGAACACTGGACTGGAATCCCCCGGACTGGAGGACACAGGACTGGAGCACACCGGACTGGTCCACACAGCTTCACCTGCACTTAGCTACTAAGCCCCCCAGGAGTTGAGCTCCTGGGTTTGAGTAGCCGGCAGGACTTACTGGATACTGGATGACACAGGGACCAGGACTGGAAACAGAAGTGCTCCTAAACCTAAACTGATCTACGTGCTCCCAAGCCCTAAACCAGCAGGAGTGTTCCTAACAGTAAACTGACAAAAGGACTTCCTAAGTCCTATACTAAACAGGAGCTCCTAAGCCCTGCTCAAGAAAGGGACTTCCTAAGCCCTAAACTAACAGAGCAGGGAACTAAACACAAAGCTAACACAGGTGCTACTAAGCACCAAGCTACAAGCAGAGCTCTACACTAATAAGCTAAACACAGAACTAACAAGCTACCTAAGCACTGCTCTAGCAAGCTAGATACAAAACTAACAAGGTGCTTCCTAAGCACTACTCTGGCAAGCAACCAGAAGAGCTCCTAGCACTAAAAGGGAAGACAGGGGAGCCACAAGGAAAAAGCAGGGAAGCTAACACATAAGTCAAAAGTGCTTCCAAAGCACCAGACCCAACCGTGCTGCTAAAGCACCAAACACAAACAGCAAAGACTGCAATGCTCCCAATAGCACAAACACCAGAAGTACTTCTAACAGCAAACTCTGCAGTGTCCCTAACAACACCAAACCCAGGAGTACTTCTAACAGCAACAGAGCTTCCAAAGCCCTACACACAGCAAAGCTTCCAAAATCAAGAGGGAAAAGCAGGAAAGCTAAACACACAAACACTAGTGCACACTGCACTAACACTAACCTGGACCTTAGCAAAAGCAAGCAGGGAAACTAGACACAAAGTCAGAAGTGCACACTGCACCACCATACCTAAAGCAAACACAACCGTTGCAAAGGCTCTGAAGGAAACAACACCACTTCCTTATCAAGGCCCTCCCTGATGATGTCACACTCCCTAGACCCAGGCAACAGCACACTGGCCCAGAGAGCACACTGAAACCCAGAGAGGCCCAACCCACACCAATGCAGCACCGTGAAACACTTGAAGCCAGTACACCCAAAGAGAGGTAGAGCAACTCAGGCAACACACACAGGTGCAGTATAGTAAAACAATTAGAGCCATGCTGCTGGAAGCTGCCAGCACAGAGAGACAGAGCCAGCTCAAACAGGACAGACAAAAGAAACAGAAGCCAGCTAAGAAGCTGACCCCCAGGAAAGAGGTAAGTTTGAGAGGGTTTCTGACCCCAATCATAACAGTCGGTAGTTTTAATCACTATGCACTGATTCTGGAGGCATTGCAGACCACGTACTCACCTGGAAATAGCCAAGATAAGTGCCAGCATAATTACATCTTTTACATTCCAGCAGTGAGTGTCTCACAGTGTGAGAATCGGAAGGCAAGGAGGGTGAGTGCTATGATGTGTGGCGGCTGTAGTTCCAATCCAGATACATTGTGTTTAAAGGACACAACAGCACTACTGAGCACTGCAATTTAAAAATAAAAAAAGTATTTTTAGTCATATTGGTTTGGATTTATATGTCTGGTGTAATTGTTGGAAATAACGTAATTACCGACACCAGTTTTGTTTATTTGAAACCCTTATACTTTCACTGAGTATCATTTTAAACAATGTCAGGAAGTACAATTTAACGGAGAGGGTGGTAGATACCACAAACAGTAATGGAATTCAAAAATCCATGGGATAAACACAAAGGAATCCTGTATGGAAGGAATGGAACCAGACAAACTTAGCAGTAACTAGATGGTAACTCCAGTAATTGTGAAGCAAACCCAGTGCTGGGTAGACTGCTATGGCTTATCATGGCTGCACAGATTTGTATGGGCTGGAATAGAGCATTGATGACAACGTTAGTAGGTGGAGAACAAGGCCAGTGGCAGGCAGACCTTTTTGGTCTGTACCCTTAAAATGGCAAGAATAAATCAATATCAATTATGCATATGTAATAGCACATCATACCTTACGCTATGTTTATCTTGTGGGGCAGACTAGATGGACTGTACAAGTCTTTATCTGCCATCATCTACCATGTTACTATGTAAAAATAGCACTCTAAGAATTGAGATGTGGCCCCTTTAAATCCTGTCTCCATACTTTCAGCACTGCCTCAGTCTATCCCCCTCATGTAGACCAAAACCTCTGGCAGTCCCCCTTGACTCTCCTTTACTCCCCAAGCCTTCCCCTTCACTTAAAACAAAACAAAAAAATCTGCTCCCAACTGCTAAAAAGGAGCATGGCCCCTTTAAGGATCCATGGCATAGTACAATTTTAATATTGGGCCTGCTGTCAGCCTCAGTGCTGCTTCTCTCTGCTCCCGGTAGGCCCCAGCAGGTCACAGCTTGCCTCTTCCTGCCTACTGACTGCCTTCCTGATCATAATATTATATTTTATTTAAAGATTAGAAACCATTCAGTGTGACATGCATGCAGTAATAAGGGAAATCTGGAGGGGGTAAAAACTTTTCACATCACTTTACATAGATTCAATTTTAACACATTTCTATGCAATTTTCTCATTTATAAACAATCTTCCAGGTCTTGGACAAATTCCTGGTGAAGAAATGTTCAAGTTGATTTCTCTAAGCTGCTTATTCTTTTTACAAAAAAAAAAAAGGACTATGCTCCCTAGATTCAAAGAATGCTTACACTCGCATATAAATACTCCCTGTGACTTGGATGTATTGCAAATTTGTAATAGGAAAGCACCACTTCCAGTACCATATACTGCCTTTAGGCCAAGTATCAGCACCACAAATATTCATAAAGGAGGTCATTCTATAGCGGACAATTCCCTTTAGATGCCCTAATGCTATATGGCGAGAGCCTGTTCTATGATGGCATCTGGGCGCCCAAATGCCATTATAGAATACTAGTGTATCTCGGTATCAGGGCACCTTAAATTTAGGCACCCACAGTTACACCAGTCACAGATCTTGTGTAAGTGTGGGCACCCGAATGCAGCAAAAGCATGCACAAGCTACAGAAAAAGCTGGAGTTATTTTTCCATTCAGGGATAATCAGGCCACAAAGCCACAGCCCAATACGTTTCTATATAAGGGATCTTTGCCCTTATATGGAAGCTTGATCCTTAGCAATAATACCACATAACTACTGCTAGGGGGCGCCATCATCATTTTGAATCCAGCACTAGCAAGACAAAAGCAACTGGTGATATTTGAAGGTAGGCCAGGGAGCCTATGGGAGGTAGTACTATATAAATAGGGGGTAATTCCAGATGGTGGCATCATGCTTTGTGGGGTTTTTCTGGGGGGGGGGGATACATGATTGAGGGGACCTTCAGGAGGGGAAGGTGGGGGACCATCAGAAGTTGAGTGTAATGGAGGGGGGGCTCAAAGACAGCTTAATGAGACTTTGCCTGGCTCCTTTAAGAAGTACCTGGGAGCATCAGACCAAGCACTTCTTAAAGGAGCTGGGCTAAGTCTGCTTGTGAGGTTACTCACAAGTACTGCTATTCATATACTAAGGGAGTCAGTAACCTGTAGTACTGAGCTACTCCTTTGGTAAATTACAGCTTGATAATTTATTCTCTAAATAACTTCTTTGCTTTGGTCTTTGATGAGGAAGATTTCATACCAGAAATTGCACTTAAAGATGGTAAGGAGGAACAGAAACAAATCTTTGTGAATCTGGTAGATACAATAGGCCAAACTGTCAAGCTAAAGAACAGTAAATCATCTGGACTGGATGGTATTCACTTGATAGTACTGAAAGAACTAAAAAAATGAAACTGCAGATCTACTATTAATAATCAGTAGCCTATCATTTCAGTAGCCTATCATTAAAATTGTACATGGTGCTTGAACATTGGAAAAGTGGCCAACATCACACCAATTTTTAAAAAGGGTTCCAGGGTGATCCAGGAGAATGCATAGTGGTGAGCCTGATGTCAGTGCCAGGCAAAATGGTAGAAAACTGGTATGAAGAACAAATATAAGACAAACATGATTTAATGGAACAGAGTCAACATGGATTTAGCCAAAGGAAGTCTTGCTTCACCAATCTGCTACATTTTTTATTGATATTTGAAAAATATATTACAAATAAAGAACTACATCCTAAGGAAAAAAAAATAAAACTCTAAGGAAAACAAAATATGCATGGCACCAGTCAGCCCAAATCAACTGGGAAAAATATGATTACAGCAAAAAAACAATATATAAAACAAAATTTTGCAAGATAATTCTTCCAAAACAAGTCCTAAAAAAGAAAAAAATCAAACAGGTCTATCTATATACACCCCACATATTATTTCTTCATCAGAGAGACGTTTTTCCAGCTGTGCTAGGTCTACAAATACATACTGAATATCCTTATAATTCACAAGACACTTTCAGGGGAACTTGAAAAAGAAAGAAGCCTCTGCAGCAAGCACTTGTGACTTAAGGTTAAGAAAATACTTCCTCTGAAACTGAGTAGCTCATGCAACATCAGGAAAATCTTTAACTTCATACCATTAAAAGGAAGCTTTTCATGCAAGAAATTAGATTTCAAGCCACATTTTAATCTTTCTCATTGGCAAATGAGACAGGAGGGTTGCCTTGTCAGAAATTAAATTCTGGGAATATTCATGAAATATCAAATCCAAGTTATCAGATGGAGCTAAAGCATCTACTTTACCATCTGCCTCATTTTGCACTCTCACTAGATTAGAAACATAGTAACGTGGAGGCGTATTTTCAAAGCACTTAAAGTTCTATAGGTTACTATGGAACTTTGTAAGTCTAAATGCTTTCAAAATGAGCCCTTAACATAGTAATTCACGGCAGATAAAGACCTGACACATTCATTCTCAATTCAAGATTAAATCAACAATGAACGTGATATTATATATTTGGTCTTTCTTTGTTGTTTCTGGGACATAGACCGTAGAAGTCCACCCAGATTTGTCTTTATGTTATAATTACTGAAGTTTCCATCAAAGCCCTCACCAGCCTATTCAAATCCATCTGTCATTTGCGGGACGCAGACCATAAAAGTCTGCCTGGCACTGTCCCCACATTCCAAACTATATGTGGGACTCTGACCGCACAAGCCAGCCCAGCACCGGCCTTAGTTGATATAGCCAGAGTTGCCATCTAAGCACCACTTGACACGAAACCCTTTAAGTTCTGTTTTTATACCATTCATTCTGTGTTCATCCCATGCCTTTTTGAATTCCGCCACAGTTTCTTTCTCCACCACCTCCCTCTGGAGGGCATTCCAGGCATCAACCACTCTCTCTGTGAAAAGGAAATTTCTGACATTACTGCTAAGTCTACCACCCTGCAACCTCAGTTCATGTCCTCTAGTTTTACTATTTTCCCTTCTCTGGAAAATATTTCTTCCTATATGTGAAGAAACAGTGTTTTAAGCCTGTAAAATGTATTAGATATTTTCCTGCATTGATTATGTGTATTTCTCCTATTTGGCCAGTGGGTGGTGTTTCTTTGCTATAAAGCTGTTACAGAGAACTGAGTGTTTTTTCTTTAGTTTGACAAAAACAGGAAGCAAGAAGCAGTATCTATTTGAAAACACGTTGACTAGGATCTGATTGGCCTGGAGCTTGAAATTACCCAGCAGTTGTTGCTTCAATCTTAGCCTGGAAGGAAAGAGAAACAGATCTCTTTGCTGAGGTTCTGTGAACAGTTCTAAATCCTGATCTTCCCAGGGCCAGAAGTTCCTGGAGACACATCCTCGGTGTGAGAGGATATTGAATCCCTTGGTGGGCTGGGCCTGGGTACATGATTACTTCCAGCTGCACCAGGGTAATGTTGTCCTTTTAAAAAACCTCCTTCCTCTAAGGCAGCCCATAGTCTGTTATTGAGATAGACATGGGGGAAGCCACTGCTTGCCCTGGATTGGTAGCATGGAATGTTACCACTAATTGGGTTTCTGCCTGGTACTTGTGACCTAGATTGGCCATTGTTGGAAGCCAGATACTGGGCTAGATGGACCATTGGTCTGACCCAGTATGGTTATTGTTATGTTCTTAAAACTCAGATCCTCTGCATGGCAGTTTAAGGCTGGCCAATGAAAAGCAATTTGTGAATGATGATCTGGTGTACTAAAAAAAAATCACCAGGAAGAGAAACTCCAAAGTTCTGCTGATCCCCAGGGAGTTAATTAGTCAGGATTTATTCCAGTTCATTAGGCCTCTTCCTCTGAGTCATTTACTCACAGTGTTCTGGGAGCTGAATAATCTAAGTACTGATATAAGGTGATAAAGAAAAAAAAAAGCCTACTAGGATTTCTTTCCTTGCATTATTGAAGTAATCATCAAATTAATAGAAGTCAAACCTTTTTAACAAAATCAAGATTAATTTATTTATAAACAAAATGCAGAATGCTCAGTTGAACCTTGCATTCACTACTGTATGTCTTGTTATAGGCCTAACATTCACAAGACAGATTTTTCAGTGTCACCTGAAGAGATACCAGAGCTCCAAGATTCCTCAGAGCAGGGACAGACTCACTAGTAAAAACAGGCCAAGGACGCAGGAGTTTTGGGCCACAAAAAGTCCTTCAGTCAATCCACCAGTTGTTCTCCTTTGCAAAGTAATCCAGGAAATTCCATTCTTAACTTAATATCTCTCTATATAAAATGCACCTCCAACGTTCTGAAGCCTCCAAAAGTCCCAACGTTCTAATTGCATGGTGGTGAAACCCGGAATTCGCCCATGAGTGTTGGCCCCGCCCCCTGCATCAAATGTCATGACATCGAGGGCGGACCAATGACACTCAACCAATCGCATCGCGAACCCGTTACTAAGCGACGGAACGTGACATGACACATCGCAAAACAATGAAAACCAGCAGTACACAGTTGCTACACAACGTCAACAGCAACGCTAAAAGGACCATATAGATCTCTGCTCTCCACACAAACAGCGGACACGGAGGGCATAGGAGGGAAGGAAAAAAACCAGCACATACACATACACTCTCACTCTTAACTGGCTATAATGAGCAACTGACCTGCCACTATCACAGGGACTGCTAGCACCTCTCTCTCTCTCTCTCACACACACACGGGACACAGAGGGGATGGAAGACAAGGAACGAATCGTTGGGTATGGAGGGGGCGACAGGGGAGATAAGGCAAGAACTGCCTCAAATGTTTGTGCTGTGCTATGTACAATTATAATGCTTTCACACAGACGCACACACACACACACACTTACACTGTCTCTATCTCACACACATACGCACCCACACACATATACACACTCTCTCACACAGACACACAAACACGCCTCAAATAGTTCAGCTGTCCTATGTAAAATTTCACTACTGTCTCTTCATTTTCACCCTACCTGTGCACACTCTCTTTCACACAGAGACACACACATACATATACACACTCTCACTCTCTCTATAGCCTTGCTAGCGCCCGTTTCATTTGTTTACGAAACGGGCCTTTTTTACTAGTTTCAAATAAAACACCTGATCTCCAGCTTGTCTTTTTTTTTTTTTTTTTAGTCAAATTGATTGAGCAACCTGTTTAAATCCAATTGCAAAGATTTTTTTTTACAGGACTATAAAGGACAATTCTATAAGTAGACACCTGCAGTTACGCACCCCTTTGCATGCGTTTATATAAGCACACTAAGCACTATTCTACAAGGGCATGCGTAAGTGCTATAGTGTGTAAATGCAGGGGGCGGGCATGTGGGTGGAGCATACACAGGAAATGGGCGTGTTTCCTAGTCACATGTGCGACACATAGAATACTGTAAGTTGCATGTGCCCTGGACTCTGGATGGTAGAACTGTAGATGCCAAAATGTAAGGAATGCATTTGCTGGGTTATGCTATTATTCTAATCCTCCATTGCTTCAGGTACAAGCTTAGACTGTAAGCCCTCTGGGGACGGGGAAATATCAACTGTACCTGAATGTAACTCACTTTGAGCTACAAATGAAAAAGGTGTGAGCTAACATAAATAAGGGATCCTTTTACTAAAGGAATGGCACACAGCAATAGGCTTGCTGCATGCCAATTCGTAACTACCACCAGGCTACCGCAGCAACCTTGTGGTAATTCCACCCCCAGCGTGCACCAATTTTGGTGCTATGGAAATTTATTGCCATATTTTTACCCTGGTGGTTAGCTGGGTTAACACGGGGACCCTTATCACCACCTCAGTGGGTGGTGTAAGTGCTCCACCCTGAAATGGCCACACAGCAAGTGCAAACTTACTGAACAGTCATTTTTTCGGCCTTTTTACCCTCTGTGATAAAAGGGACCTTGGCGTGTGGCAAAAACACGTGTTGCAACTAACGCAGGACCCCTTTTACCACAGCTTGGTAAAAGGGCCCCCCAACTAAGGCCCCTTTTACCAAACTGTGGCCAAAGGGGGCCTGTGCTGGCATTGGTGCGTATTTTTCACGCATGTCAAGGCCCCCTTTTACCGCAGTAGGTAAAAGGGAAGTCTCTCTTTCCTGCAGGAAATGCCTGTTCGGCAAGTAACTGTCCACTTTAAACGGTATCAATAGTATATTTAATGGAGGGGGTTTCTCATAAACAATCTTTCTCACTACCCAGCTCCAAACATTCCTTATAGTTTTCTTTATACAATTCTCAAAGGGTACAAGATATTGGATCCTTCAGATAACCATGTCACCACCATTCAGGCTATATATATGAGCCAGGCATTTCTTTATGGTGGGCATGTATTCGTCATTGATCCATAATTTTTAATATTCTCAATATTTAAACTTTCACCCATTAAATTCTTCAATATTCTATCTTATAATCAGAATCAAAATAGCACTTAGCTTATATGAGATTTCGCTATTTCGTGGTTTCTTTTTTCTCCTTTCTTTTAAAAGATTAGTCGTCTCTGAGACATTTATTTTTGTTACATTTGTACCCCGCGCTTTCCCACTCATGGCAGGCTCAATGCGGCTTACATGGGGCAATGGAGGGTTAAGTGACTTGCCCAGAGTCACAAGGAGCTGCCTGTGCCTGAAGTGGGAATTGAACTCAGTTCCCCAGGACCAAAGTCCACCACCCTAACCTCTAGGCCACTCCTCATCTGATCTGACATGAAATCATGTTTTGCACTAAACGCTGTATCAAGGTACGTCTCCTCTACATAAGCTGGAAACATATCCGTTGCTCTCTCTGTTACGGCAAGTAAAGCACTTCGGGAGAGAGCCCTTACCACCACCCATTGAGGTGGCGGTAAGGGGTCCCACACCAACCCGGTGGTAACCACGCAGTGATTACCGATGGGTACACTCCAGCGCTACAAAAATAAATATTTTTTGTAGTGCCATATATGTCAGCGCATTAGGGGTGGGAAGTACCGCTGGGCTGCTGCAGTAACCCGGAGGTACTTCCTGTTTAGCGAGCGGTAAGCCAGTGTTGGGTTTACCACTGCTTAGTAAAAGGGGCCCTAAATAAATACATAAATAAATAAATACATAAAAAATGGAATCTGGGCGACCAGATGTCATTATATAATAGTCCCTGTCTGTGCAGCATCAGGGCAGCCACTTAGAGAATTACCATCATACTAAGCAGCGTTATAGGCGCATTAACCATGTATGTGCCTACAATGTCTCTACAGGTGCCTACATGGTTAGCGCACGTGCTAAGTGTAGGCATGCTAAAAACACTAACGCACCTCAGTAAACAGGGCTCATGATGTCTTAGACATAAATCAATATGGCTTTCAAGTTGCACATGGGAATGAAACTTTATTAGTATTGGCACTGGATGATGGTTTGCAAAAGATTCATGGTAATCAGGCGATGTTGATGATGGTATTAAATACTGTTGATATACTTAAAAACTGTTTCCTGTTCAGTTTTGTTAAGACTGGTTGGTTGAAATCGGGATGAGGCTTTTAATGTGTTATATTAGTTTCAATCATTTTTGACTGTGTAAACACACAGCTAAGAGGTATCAGTGAAGTTTCAAGCAGAGAACTCTAGACATTTGGGGTTCCTTTGAGGTCAGTACTATCTGTAATTTTGTTTAATATATATGTGACTACTGTGTATATGTTAAGGAACTGTGGAGTGGAATATAGGCTGTATGTAGACAATATTATGTTTTACATATTTAGAATAACAGAAGACATAACTTATAAGATGATATTGGATTATTTATACAGAATTAAGGGATAGCTGACTTCTAATCACTTTTGGTTTGAATGTTAGGGGGGAAATTAGAAAAGGTGCAGAGAAGGGCGACGAAAATGATGAAGGGGATGGGACGACATCCCTATGAGGAAAGGCTAAAGTGACTAGGGCTCTTCAGCTTGGAGAAAAGGCGGCTGAAGGGAGATATGATAGAGGTCTATAAAATAATGGGTGGAGTTGAACGGATAGATGTGAAGTGTCTGTTCACGCTTTCCAAAAATACTAGGACTAGGGGGCATGCGATGAAGCTACAATGTAGTAAATTTAAAATGAATTGTAGAAAATCTTTCTTCACTCAACATGTAATTAAACTCTGGAATTCGTTGCCAGAGAATGTGGTAAAGGCGGTTAGCTTAGCAGAGTTTTAAAAAGGTTTGGACGGCTTCCTAAAGGAAAAGTCCCATAGACCATTATTAAATGGACTGGGGAAAATCCACTATTTCTGGGATAAGCAGTATAAAATATTGTAGTTCCAGCTGTCTCTTTAGGACTTTCTGCTGCTCCCACTGGTTCTGCACAATACTCTTCAGGTGCTGCTGCCTTTCTGTCAGGGCCTGTAGTACATGCTCCACAGGCCTGTATAGTTCCCACTTCTGCTTTTGCAGAAACTCGGGGGGGGGGGGGGAGAGGGTCAGTATTGAGTAGGCGGCAGTGGGTGATTTTAGCATTATTCCTAGATATTCAATGCAGGTCATGTCCAGGCACCAGCACTGAGTACCCAGGTTTATGTGGCCGGCTATATCATATGCGATATTCAGCACTTAACTGCATAAATGACACTACATTAAGATAGGCCTGACTTTTATGTGGTCTGATTTAACTGCTAAACTTAGGCGGTCAAGTGCTGAAGATTGGCTCAACCACACAAGTGCTGACTCCACCCACAGACTACTCACAAAACAGCCAGCTTTGAGTTTAGCGGTCTTTGGTGATATTCAGCGGCACTAACCAGTTGTCACCGAATATCAGTGGATAACCCCAAACAAGTAATTTTTGGAGGAATACATATCTTCTATCTTTTATATTATGGGCCCTAGATTGTGAAATACTTTGCCTATTGAGCTTTGTGTATTACAAAATATAACATAATTCATAAAAGAATTGAAATCGTATTTATTTATTTTTGTTTGTTGAGGGTTTGTATCAATTTAAAATTTTATGTTTTAATAATATTCTACTCTACTTTTACCTGATCTGTCAATTGAAAGTAATTCTCTTTCCTATTTTGAATGGCATTCCTTTTCATCTTTATCTGATTTTACTGTAATCCGCTTTAACCAAAAAGTAATCCAGCTTGAATGAACATAAACATTTAACCAGCCAGGAGCTGTTTCTGGCCAGTTAAATTGCTTTGAATATCAACCTCCTGGATCTTACAGCTAGCTAACTAACCCTCCTATTTAATAAGCCGCGTGGCAACACCAACACAGCTCATTCAAATTGAGTGTGCTGTGTCGGCATTGGTGCACCACCAGCTGCTAGAGTGGCTTAGTAAATAGGGGGGGGGGGGGAAAGGTAAATAAATAAAAATTAAAAACCTAACCAGACCATCTCTATTTTCTTCAGTTCCCTCTCTAATTGGGCAGGGCTAAACCTTGTAGCCGAACAACTGGTGTAGTGAGGCCCAGAGCCCCTTAAAATGGTAGCAGGTCCATAGATTGGGGGGTGGGGGGGAGGAGGACGGGACACAAATCCCACAGTTGCCACCACATGTGACAGCATGAGCATGCGGTCAGGGTTTTGGGGCTTAAGGGAAGGCCGTTTATAACAACAAAGGCCAGCTGAACCAAGTTCGAAACAAAAAGCAAAGATCTTTATTTCT
Source organism: Microcaecilia unicolor (assembly GCF_901765095.1). Taxonomy (NCBI): domain Eukaryota; kingdom Metazoa; phylum Chordata; class Amphibia; order Gymnophiona; family Siphonopidae; genus Microcaecilia; species Microcaecilia unicolor. The sequence continues at coordinate 39,112 of NW_021963181.1, read as the reverse complement.
TATAAACACAAAATAAATGCTTGTCTTACCCTCTGCAGGTTTTAATCGATATCAACAGCTGGCTCATGCATTCAGGGTGAAGGCAAACTTCTGGAGCCTTCCTTCTTATCTGGGCCTCTCTGATTCACTCTAAGCCTGGGGTTTTAAGTTCCTTGCCTGGGCCCCACCCTTGACCTCAGCTATGCCCCCTTCAGGGTCACTGAGAGGGGAGGGCAGAGTGGGCAACATTCCTCCGGGCCCAGCTTCCAAGGGAGGTCTGCCCGGCGCTGGCATGACTGATTGGTCTCCTGCTCCTGTGTGCCGTAGTGCCAGGTTATTTCTGCCGGCCACAGGTTCTTTTTCCTGCCGTGTCCTTCTTCCTGTGTGAAGTACTTCTTGTTTTCGCAAACATGGGAGGGGATGCAGCAGAGCAGAGTTAACATAGTCCTGGCACAGGAGCTGGGAGCAGGATACAAGTATTAAGCAAGTAAGCAGGTCTGGGGGGGGGGGGGGGGGGGTGCATGCGGAGTGGGTGTGGAGGACCCGGGGGTGTTTGCCCTGGGCCTGGCTTTGTCTCTTGGTGGCCCTGGCCCCCTTTAAAGTGGATTGGGCTGTTGTCTCTTAAGGAGGGCTGGGTATCTTGTCCATAAACTCAGACAATGACCACTAAATCCTTTTAGGACCAAGAAAAGGAAGCGAGATACCAATGAGAATCTACTACCCATAAAGCTACAAGGCTTGCAGGAGGAACCCTTTGCCCCCCACCCCATCAATAACTAGGGTTACCATATGGCTCCAGAAAAAGGAGGACGGATTGAGCCAGCTGGATTTTACTTCCGTTGCTTTCCATTGAAAGCAATGGAATGGAAGTAAAACCCGGCTGGCTCAATCCGTCCTCCTTTTTCTGGAGCCATATGGTAACCCTATCAAAAGCTAAAATGGAAATAACAGAGATGCACATCACCACTGTAGCAAATAACCCCCCTTGGAAGTAGTGGTGAAGGAGATAAAAGGCTCTAGCTGATCCACACACACACACACGCACGCACAGTCTCCCAATTTATTTGTGGCACCTGAAGGCAAGAACTTTGCCCACTGTTTGGTGGTTATGGTCTCTGTCACACCGGAAATACTAGAAGAGAACCAACACATTTCAGCTGATAGAGGAGGCCAGACAAGCATTTAGCAAACCCAAGGAAGTAGAAAATATATTGCTTTTTATTTGGAATAATATGTACTGAATTTGATATGGTTGTGGATTAACCTTTTTCTCTCACAATAATCATGACTTTTTCATTGTTCTCTTTAAATGTCAGAAGCAGTAAAGATACTTTCAGATATGTTAACATGCTTTCCTTTTTTTTTTTTTTGAAAGAACATTTTATTTTTGCAGAGACCATAAACAGATGAGTAAAATAGACAAGTTCAGACAAACAGAAAACCAAACAGCACCCTGGAATATACATGTAAATGCTTCCACAACCACACATACTCCAGAGAACCATTAAACTACCCAGCATCTCACAGTCCAGTTTGGGTCCCAGATCTCATAATAAGCATCACTATTATTTTTGAGGGCAAAGGATAACTTCTCAGACAATGCAATATCATGTAGCTGTTTCTGCCAGTGCGGAGTGTCAGTACAGTGATAAGCATGTTGTCTAGCTTAGGCAAAATATTCATATGCCCCCATCACCCTGACAAACAAAGCAAGAAGGTAAACCTAATCTGAGACTTAAGGGCATCATTAGTCTTTTCCAGAAAGCAACTACCAAGGGGCAGGACCACCATAAGTGCAGGTAGTTTCTGAATAAACTGCAGCCATGCTGACATACAACTGAGAAAACCCTCAAATATCCTAATCATCAATTCCACCCTCCTACAACAGATTAAAATGGAGTGAGATGACTGCCAAATATCCCAATCAGATTCAACTAGGTCAATATGTAATCACACATTCTGTTTGTTTATCATGGTTTACAAAGACCTCTGATACTGGTCAGGATCCCATAAAGCACTGTAATCGTTTTGCAAGGCAGTTGTGAAGTACGTACAAATTCATCGAAATGAAAAAAGTTTTCTCAGCAACTAACCCTTGTTAAACAAAATTCTGCAAGGCCTCTCAGAGCTGCAGATATAATTAATGCTAATTCTATAAGTGGGTAACTCATTGTAGGCGCTCTGGTGCCATGCAGTGAGCACTCATTTTATAATGGCACCTGGGTGCCCAGATTCCTTTATAAAATACAAGTGTAACCTGATATTGGCATGCCTTATATTTAGGATCCCATAGTTACACCAGCCACAGACCTATCATAACTGTTGGAACCTAAATACAGCCAGTTGCATATGTAATTGGGAGCCTCACCTATGCCCTTCCCACAGGTATGAACTTACACTTAAAGCACTGACATGTATATGTGCTATAATGAGGTGCCTAACTACTGGTACCTAGTTATAGAATCTCTCTTCAATTGTCTGTTCAGGAAGCTTATAATTTCACGATCATAGGCTTAAGCTGAATTCTGATAAAACACGGAATATATTGCACTAAATGAAAAATTAGATATAATAGGCATCTCTGAGACCTGGTGGAAGGAGGATAACCAGTGGGACACTGTCATACCGGGGTACAAATTATATCGTAGTGATAGGGTGAATCAGATTGGTGGAGGGGTAGCATTGTATATTAACGAGAGCCTTGAATCAAATAGATTGAAAATTCTGCAGGAAACAAAACACTCCTTGGAATCACTGTGGATTGAAATTCCATGTGCAAAGGGGAAAAGGATAGTGATAGGAGTGTACTACCGTCCGCCTGGCCAGGACGAACAGACGGATGCGGAAATGTTAAAGGAAATCAGGGACGCAAACAAACTGGGCAACACAATAATAATGGGGGATTTCAATTACCCGCATATAGACTGGGTTAATGTAACATCTGTACACGCAAGGGACATAAGATTTCTTGATGAAATCAAGGATAGCTTCATGGAACAGCTAGTTCAGGAGCCGACAAGAGAAGGAAAAATACTAGACTTAGTCCTTAGTGGTGCTCATGATCTAGTGCAGGGGGTAACGATACGAGGGCCGCTTGATAACAGTGATCATAATATGATCGGTTTTGATATTGGCATTGAAGGAAGTGAAACTAGGAAATCAAGTACGCTAGCGTTTAACTATAGAAAAGGTGATTACGACAAAATGAGAAAAATGGTGAAAAAAAGACTGAAAGGAGCAGCTCGCAGAGTAAAAAACTTGCATCAGGCGTGGATGCTGTTTAAAAACACCATCCTGGAGGTTCAGGACAAATATATTCCACGTATTAGAAAAAAGGGAAAAAAGACTAAACGTCAGCCGGCGTGGCTAAACAGTAAGATAAAGGAAATCATTAGAGCCAAAAAACAATCCTTCAGAAAGTGGAGAAGAGAACCAACTGAAAGTAACAGGATAGATCATAAGGAATGCCAAGCCAAATGCAAAGCGGAGATAAGGAGGGCAAAAAAGGACTTTGAGAAGAAATTAGCGTTGGAAGCAAAAATACATAGTAAAATTTTTTTAGATACATTAAAAGCAGGAAACCGGCCAAAGAGTCGGTTGGGCCGCTGGACGAAAATGGTGTTAAAGGGGCGATCAAGGAGGACAAAGCCGTAGCGGAGAAATTAAATGAATTCTTTGCTTCGGTCTTCACCGAGGAGGATTTGGGGGGGACACCGGTGCCGGAAAGAATATTTGAAGCGGGGGAGTCGGAGAAACTAAACAAATTCTCTGTAACCTTGGAGGATGTAATGGGTCAGTTCAGCAAGCTGAAGAGTAGTAAATCACCGGGACCTGATGGTATTCATCCCAGAGTATTAATAGAACTAAAAATGAACTTGCGGAGCTACTGTTAGAAATATGCAATCTGTCCCTAAAATCGAGTGTAGTACCGGAAGACTGGAGGGTAGCCAATGTTACTCCGATTTTTAAGAAGGGTTCCAGAGGAGATCCGGGAAATTATAGACCGGTGAGTCTGACGTCGGTGCCGGGCAAGATGGTGGAGGCTATTATTAAGAATAAAATTGCAGAGCATATACAAAAACATGGACTGATGAGACAAAGTCAGCACGGATTTAGTGAAGGGAAGTCTTGCCTCACCAATCTAATGCATTTTTTTGAGGGGGTAAGCAAACATGTGGACAATGGGGAGCCGGTTGATATTGTATATCTGGATTTTCAGAAGGCGTTTGACAAAGTGCCGCACGAAAGACTCCTGAAGAAATTGCAGAGTCATGGAATCGGAGGTAGGGTATTATTATGGATTAAGAACTGGTTGAAAGATAGGAAACAGAGAGTAGGATTGCGTGGCCAGTATTCTCAGTGGAGGAGGGTAGTTAGTGGGGTCCCGCAGGGGTCTGTGCTGGGTCCGTTGCTTTTTAATGTATTTATAAATGACCTAGAGATGGGAATAACTAGTGAGGTAATTAAATTCGCCGATGACACAAAATTATTCAGGGTCGTCAAGTCGCAGGAGGAATGTGAACGATTACAGGAGGACCTTGCGAGACTGGGAGAATGGGCGTGCAAGTGGCAGATGAAGTTCAATGTTGACAAGTGCAAAGTGATGCATGTGGGTAAGAGGAACCCGAATTATAGCTACGTCTTGCAAGGTTCCGCGTTAGGAGTTACGGATCAAGAAAGGGATCTGGGTGTCGTCGTCGATGATACGCTGAAACCTTCTGCTCAGTGTGCTGCTGCGGCTAGGAAAGCGAATAGAATGTTGGGTGTTATTAGGAAGGGTATGGAGTCCAGGTGTGCGGAGGTTATAATGCCGTTGTATCGCTCCATGGTGCGACCGCACCTGGAGTATTGTGTTCAGTACTGGTCTCCGTATCTCAAAAAAGATATAGTAGAATTGGAAAAGGTACAGCGAAGGGCGACGAAAATGATAGTGGGGATGGGACGACTTTCCTATGAAGAGAGGCTGAGAAGGCTAGGGCTTTTCAGCTTGGAGAAGAGACGGCTGAGGGGAGATATGATAGAAGTGTATAAAATAATGAGTGGAATGGATCGGGTGGATGTGAAGCGACTGTTCACGCTATCCAAAAATACTAGGACTAGAGGGCATGAGTTGAAGCTACAGTGTGGTAAATTTAAAACGAATCGGAGAAAATTTTTCTTCACCCAACGTGTAATTAGACTCTGGAATTCGTTGCCGGAGAACGTGGTACGGGCGGTTAGCTTGACGGAGTTTAAAAAGGGGTTAGATAGATTCCTAAAGGACAAGTCCATAGACCGCTATTAAATGGACTTGGAAAAATTCCGCATTTTTAGGTATAACTTGTCTGGAATGTTTTTACGTTTGGGGAGCGTGCCAGGTGCCCTTGACCTGGATTGGCCACTGTCGGTGACAGGATGCTGGGCTAGATGGACCTTTGGTCTTTCCCAGTATGGCACTACTTATGTACTTATGTACTTATATGTTTTTTTCCAGAAAAAAATGGTATCACTTTACCTTGACCTCTTCTGTTGGATGGGTTTCAGGGTCTGTTGGTCTTTTCTTTAAAAAATCCTTGGTGTCACTTTTGATGACAAATTAACTTTCCATTTGCATATTTCACTTATCAGGCAGCATGTTTTCTTCAGACTAAAGTAAAGAGGTGTGGTAGCCGTGTTAGTCCACTCTTAAAAGTTATCAATAGAAATCAAACAAAATAAAACATGGAAAAGAAAATAAGATGATACCTTTTTTTATTGGACATAACTTAATATATTTCTTGATTAGCTTTCGAAGGTTGCCCTTCTTCGTCAGATCGGAAATAAGCAAATGTGGTAGCAGATCTCTATATATAAAAGGCACCACCAACGTTCTAAATGAAGCCTCCAGCCGGAAGTGTGAAGGGGGAGAGATATCTGGTTTCCCCATGAGTGTCTGCCCCGCCCTCGCTCTCTCTGTAACACAAACAGTGAAGGAAAACACAGCAAAGAACAAAATCAAATCGCTCTCTCTGTAACAGTGAAGGACTCAGAGGGGGGAGGGGAGAGAGGGCAGAAGCCCTCACTATCTCTGTAACACAAACACAGCACAGCAGGAAACTTAACACTGAAGGACTCGACTCCAAGGGGGGATTGGACAGAGAGCAGAGGGGACAGACAGCACAGGGGAAGGGAGAGAGGGCAGAGGGCAGGGACACACACACTCCCACATGCACACAGAAGAAAACCTTGCTAGCCCCTTGCTTCATTTGCATCAGAAACGGGGCTTTTTTACTAGTAGTATATATAAGAGAAACATCAAAGCTACTACATTTGCTTATTTCTGATCTGACGAAGAAGGGCAACCTTCGAAAGCTAATCAAAAAAATGTATTAAGTTATGTCCAATAAAAAAGGTGTCCTCCTCGTTTTGTATTCACTACTTGAGTAAGCATGAGTTTTTGTTTTTAGTATATTGTCATTGCATGATATTAATATATAAAAGCGCACATGCATTTAATATTAATTACCCTATTTCATTTTTTCTAACAACCATTTGTACATTATATTTGTTATTTCAGTTGGCATATAAGTCCAAAATTATATATATACCTGGAATACACATAATATTTATATTTTTATAATTTTTATTTATATTAGCAGAAACCAAATATATTTTTTAAATCTATTGAATATATGTATGCTGTTTTAGTGGTTATTATTAAGCACATTTGAGCATATTGATTTCTGATCAGAAAATTAGTGTCTATTCGATTTTTATATTTCTGTATGGATGTGTATATATGTTTTTATTGGCCTTGTTTATATGTTATATGTTTTGATTTGTAGTGTATTTATTGACCCCTGATGCAGACGCTTTTTTAGCGTCGAAACACGGCCTGTGTCGGGTCGTTAACTTTGATATAATAAAGACTGTTGGACTCACGTCTCCAGTGGTGAATCGTCTATTAGTCTCTACTTTTGCCTTCTGCAATAAAAAAGGTATCATCTTATTTTCTTTTCCATGTTTTATTTTGTTTGATTTCTATTGATAACCTTTCAGACTAAAGCAAATTAGCTCAGTAAGGTCCTATTTTGATGGTGTGTCAAAAGGGAATATTATGGAAAAATGATAGCTGATTCAGAAAATTAATCAAAATAGCTTTTCCAAATTTTCAACTTATTGATAACTACTGATAAGGTGCACACGATTTCACAAGAAATGCAACCTACGGTGGATGAGTTAGCAAATTATTTCCGCACCAAAACAGATATTATTAGGCAAAGTCTTGTTGAAGCCAGACAGGATTGCCAATGGTGAGAGCAAGAGGAGGAGAGAGGAGATAACTCTGTGAAAGGAGACGTGCTACAGAATGAATTTCTGGAAGTTGATACAAATACTATTAATATCTACCTCAAAAGGTTGTCTAAGAAAGCTAGATGGAGGAGTGGCCTAGTGGTTAGGGTGGTGGACTTTGGTCCTGAGGAACTGAGTTTGATTCCCACCACAGGCAGTTCCTTGTGACTCTGGGCAAGGCACTTAACCCTCTATTGCCTACCGCATTCAGCCTGCCATGAGTGGGAAAGTGTGGGGTACAAATGTAATAAAAATAAATAGTTACTTAGATGTTTGTCTTTCCTATTTACTTAAGACAGCACCCACTGATATAGTGGTCTGGTTGATAATGTTTGTTAATTCTATTCTGAGTACTAGGAGTTACCCCCTTGATTTGGCATATATTATGCTGACTCCTACTCCCAAATCAATGGGAACTGATTTGTCTACGCCTGAAAATTATAGATCCGTGGAAAGCATACCGTGGCTTGCTAAACTTATTGAATCTGTTGTGAATACTCAATTATGGGACTACTTGAACAAATTTGACATTCTTCATATTTCACAACACGGTTTCAGACCACTACATGGTACTAAAACTTTGTTGCAGGAAATTAGTGGTGTAGCTAGGGGGGGCACCAGGGGAGCAGCCACTCCCCCACATGGATTTCTGATGGTGTTGGTGCCAATTTTGCGCCAATTTCTGATGGCGCTGGCTATGCATCTGCTGGAAATGGTAACTGAAATCAGACTGGCTGTTAGTAAGGGAAAGCAAATGATTGTGCTCCAATTCGATATATCAGCTGTCTTTGATGCGGTGAACCATGATCAACTGTTGAATAGGCTTAGTCAGATTGGAGTGAGTGGTACTGTTTTAAAATGGCTTAGTGAGTTTTAACAGAGGAGAATATTGTAAGAAAGGATTCTAAGGTATCCTTGTAATGGAATGAAGATTGTGGAGTTCCTCAAGGGTCACTGTTGTCACCTTCCTTGTTCAACATCTATTTAAGTACAATGGAAACAGTGCTGTCCACCTTGGGAGTACTGGTCTACTTATATGCTGATGATATTTTTCTTCTGTGTGAAGATCGAGAAAAGTATGACGATACTATGACTTTCTTGAGGGAGACTGTCATCAAAACTGATACTTGGCTAAAGCTAATTTTCTGAAATTGAATAGGCTAAAGACTAAGGCCCTCATGATCAAAAGCAAACTCCAGCGCTAGAGGCTGTTAACGCCATGCTAGCGCCGGAGTTTGCTGCCGACCCATGATCAGAGCCCTCGAGCACCTGAAACAACGCACTCGAGGGCTCTTAGCGCAAGTAGCATGCAAACGCATGCTAAACAGGGCTCTTAGCGCAATTAGCTTGCAAATGCATGCTAATCAGCGCTTAACGCATTCATCCCCAATGATCAGTGTCCAGCACGCCAAAGATTGGGTCGTTGGCTGCGGCAAAATCAACGCCAGCTAAAAGCTGGCATTAGACTTTGCGGATCATTGGGGAGGAATGGTGAGCCCTGTCCAGCATGCAGTTGCATGCTGGCAGGCTCCCGTTCCCCCCCAAAGCAAACGCGAACAGGGGGCTGGAGGTCCGGTGGACCTCCGGTTCCCCCAATGATCCCACCCCCCCCCCATGTTCAGGGAGGGCTGGAGATCCGGTGGGTATCCAACCCCCCCCCCCCCAAACCCCCAGAAATTGTGAAGTGGCCACCTCCGGCCAAAAGCTCTCCCACCCAGCAATGGGGGTGGGGGCTGGAGGTCCGGTAGACCTCCAGCCCACCCCAACTCCTCCCCCCCCAGCGTTCTCCTTTCAATCCCTGGTGGTCCGTGGTGACAACCCAACTCCCGGCCCCCCTACCTTTCTTTGGAGGAGGGACGCAGCCTGCCTCCCTCCTCTTCCAGTCAACGCCGCTGCAAAATGGCGGCGCCCAGCCCTGCCCATTGCATCCTGGGGGTTTGGGGGGGCTGGAGACCCACCGGATCTCCAGCCCTCCCTGAACATGGAGAGGGTGGGACCCCGTCGCTGGGTGGGAGGGTGGGAGAGGGTTTGGATGGCGGCGGCCATGACATTTTCTGGGGGTTTGGGGGGGGGGCTGGAGACCCACCGGACCTCCAGCCCCTGTTGTTCAGGCCTCGGGGCAGGCTGTTTGACAGGTTTGGGCTTTTGACAGCCCAGACCTGTCAAACAAGTGCGGGAGGATTGTGCTGAGCGCATGCTCAGGCACAATTCTCCCGCACTTCTACATGATAATCAAAGATAATTGCGCTGCTTAGATTTGCATGCATTATCTTTGATCATCTATGCTTAAAAGCCCTGTGCTGTTCCAGCGTGGGGCTTTGGATCATGAGGGCTTAAGGTTGTTTGGTTTGGAGACTACGAGAAGCTGCCAGCTAAATGTTTGGAATTGGGTATAGGTGAGAAGCTAATGACTGAGGACTACTCAAAAGTGTTGGGAGTCATAATTGATTCAGGCTGAACTTTTGAATTACATGTGAAGGCTTTATCTAAAAAAAATATTTTCCTGATTACAGCAGCTGAGAGCAATTCAATCTAAATTACACCTGTATAACTTTAGAACAGTGGAATAGGCAATCTTGATATCATACTTAGATTATTGTAACTCGCTATTTGGGAGTCTTACGAAAAAACTGTTTTAAAAAACTTAAATTTCTGCAGATACAGCAGAAAGATTGATTTACAGCCTGGGAAAGTATGAAAGAGCATCCCCACTGTTGAAGGAGCTACATTGGCTTCCTGTCTCTTCAAGACTGAAGTTTAAGCAAACATGTATGATGAGCACAATGCTGTACAGTGCTGGATATGGTAGACTGATTGTCCCATTATGTTTTCTCTCAGGTAGAACAGAACATGTTTGAAATTAAACTACCCATCCTTTAAGGGTGTTCGGAAGAATCCATACTAGTGCGTTCTTTTTTACATCAGGGAGTTAGGCATTGGAACAGACTGCCTTTAGAAATTCAGAAAATAACACAATATTATTCCTTCAGGAAAGCATTAAAGTCTTTTTTGTTTGATGAGAAAGATGTTTTTTAGTTTCACTGTATTTGATGAGAAAGATCCTTTTTATTTTCAATGTACTAGATATGCAATATAATTAATGTTTTAGATATTGTGATAAACACAGTGCTTGCCCTACCCTGGGGAGGCCGCCAGAGGGCGCTCTCTGCCTGGAAACAGGGAAAATGCTATGATATGGTCCCTAGAGGGAGCTCCCATTGGACATCAGGGTAATGACCTGAAGGGGCCAGTAGAGGGAGCTCCAGCCAAGGACTGAACAGGGGGACCAGGGAGTACCTGTAGCAGAGGATTCTCCTTTAAGAGAAAAGGCACCCAGAAGGTTCTGGACTCTTCCAGAACTAGGAGGAGGGGCCCAGGAAGGGTGGGGTGGACTATTAGCAGCCCTATTTAAACAGTACTTACCGAGGAGCTAGAGAAGAGATGGGAACCCAGAGAGGCTGAAGCCTGCGGGAGGAGGTGCTGGAGGGACCCGGACTGCCTGAAGCCTGAGGACAGCAGGGGGAAAGTGAAGGTACCTACCAGGCTAGGTTATTGATGGACTTGAGCATTATTTGAAATGGACTAACAGCCGTGGGGTGGAGGACAGGACGGTAAAGTTGTGGTGAATGAAGAAAGTCCTGTCCAGGGGTGGAGGCTGTTTAAACTGAGACCCAGGTCTCCCCAAGGGAATGGGCTAAGTGAGTGTATTTATGAAAGAGTAATACTTGTAAAGAAGTTGTTCCCACAAAACTGAAGCCAAGTACTAATAAATTGAATTTGTATTTGATGATTGCCTAATTTGCATATCGGTGAAGGCTGGAAAATCTGAGTTATAGTCCCAGGGAAAGTGCAGTGGGTCACTGTCCGTGAACCAGAGGAGTGACCGGGGCACGGTGGACATAACTGGAAAGGATTTCCAGTAGGAGGAAGGCATGGCCAAGCAGTAACCCTGAGTGAGAAGGGAGCCCAGGATATTGAGGTTGGTGCTTGCAAGTTACTGGCAGAAGATTTGTTGGTGTCCTCCTCAGGAGCCTGGGCCAGTCAGGCTGGGTGGAGAACAAGAAGAGCACACGTCTTTACAAGCTGCTCAGAAGCATTCATATAAAGCGATGCACGTTTTCCAATGATTATTCACTGAGAAATATGGTGCTCTGAAGAGAACCCAACTTTAGTTTGGGAGAGAGTCTGCGCCTGGTGCGGCTTTGCCTGAGGTACCGGCACAGGCTCTTCATGCACCACCACCACCTGCTCCTCAGGATTGTGTCCATTAGAGCATGGACACAGATATAACAAAGGCTGGAAAGGTAAGTGCTTTTTTTCACCCCACCCCCCCACTGTTCCTGGGCTATCATATCCCCTCTCCTGTAGCACCATTTAAGAGCTCCCTCAGCAATGTAAGCATTAACTGTAGTCTGCATTCAAGGGCAATCAATGATATGCACACATGCACATTCATTAATGGAATCTATGTACTAGAAAGGAAAAACATTCCCACATCCTTACAATACTGCACACAAATGGTATTCTCTGTCCTCATGTCCACCTCAATGATATCACCTGTACCAATGTAATGCCCCCCCCCCCCCCCCAATCAGTGTTGTGTGTCTCTGCAATTTGGCTGCCAAATGAATTTGTGTTGTGAAAGCAAGAAGGGCCATCACCTGATTCCTGGTGTACAAACTTGTATCTTGCAGACGTTTTGGAATTCGGAGGGACCTGGAGTCTCTGAGACGCCGGTTCCGGCGTATACGGCGGGACAGCCCCAATCTCGTTAGGAGTGTGCGATGCCGACGGCACCTCAGGGCTCGACGTAAGTATTGTAAACAGGGCACCTGTACTCATTTGTAAATCTATTTATTTAATAATGCAAATGTCGTGCACAATATCAGTTCCATGTGGCTAATAGGCAACTAGTAAGTCATAACACCTCTGTCCCAGAACAAGGGCCGAGGTTGCTGCCACCCTCCCATGAGTGTGGCTGTAACTTCCAACTAACCTCCTCTGAGATGAATGAGATGACATGCCTCACTTCTGTATCCCCCTTTCTGGGGTGGATACTGTTTCATGGTATTCTTGCCTGGTGTCCTGCTCTTAGTGGATGTCATAGCATGATTTGAAAGTAATGTAAAGAAATAATGCTTCCACCCCCCTCCTCCTCCCCTACCAAATAAAAATGGTCATCCTACAATAGTCACAACTCAAAATGCTAACATGCTTCTGAGGAATGAGTGTTCCCTGCCAACACATCTTATAGTGTACTCCTTTTTCAGACCAGCTTCCAGGGTTCCCTGTCATGTCATCTCATGCATCTCACACCCCACGTGTCTAGCCCAGGGCTCACCACTAACCCCTCCTTTCCCCATTCTTGCTTCATTCCAACCAGCCAGCTCCTGCACTATGCAAGCCATGCTGAATGTGCTGATCTCAAGGACAATCCTTTTACATACACAGGGCGCCAACAGCAGGAAGAGGAGGCAGGACTGCCTGCTCCGGTGGTGGAGGAGGAGCAGGAGGAGGATGCACGACTGACTGAATCGGTGGTGAAGCAAGAGGAGGACCACCCCTGGCATGATATGCCTCCCCTTGAGGAGGAGGGCCCAACACCTCCAGCCCTCTCCGCACCATCCCTAGCCCCATCCCCATCCCCAGCACTGCGCCTCCTGCAGCAACTGGTGAATAGCCACTGTAGCTGTTGATTATGATCTACAAACAGCTGACGACAGCGCTGATGTCCAGATATGTGCCTACACGCAGGCAACGGCTGATGATGAAACAGATGATGAAATGAGCAGGGGAGGGGGTCGGGGGTCCCCGATATACGTAGCATCTATTCTACGATGGGTACATGAGGAATATACAGGTAAGGCTGGATGGAGTCATGGAACTCTCCCTACTCTTTTTTGAACCTCCTGCATCATCAGGAGGGGAAAGCTGAAGATCTCTCTATAAAACAACAATTTCTTAGACCCATCTGAATATGCAGAGTTCCCACTGGGGATGGGGCACACCAGATTTCAACAATGGGCTCATTGGGGATGTAAATTTTTGGGACAACTGGGGTCCCCGGACCAATATTCCACTCTCACTTTTACCCAGATGCGAGAGCAGTGGGATATCGAGTCTGATTTTTTTAATTTTTTTTTACTAAGTCCGTCACTACAGAGAAAAAATACTTAAACAATTTGCTGAGGCATGGGACTATGGGAAGTTAGATTTAAAATTTATAATAACTCCAGCTAAACTATAAACTCTCCACTTGGTATGATTTGCTTAGATCAGAAATATATGCAGGTGAGCTAGATTGGCTGGCAACCATCTGGGGACAGGACCTGGGGGGTCAGTATACGATTCCACAATTTCTAGAATATTTTGATATCCTGTTTACCATGGTCAAAGCCACGGATTTGCAAGAAACACAATATAAATTACTTCATAGAGCCTATATTACCAGAGCTCATGGGGTGACCTTGGGACGATAGGGTATGTGTCAAATGTGGGAAAGCTTCTGGGACTTATGTGCACTCCTTTTTAGAATATACCAAGTTGGCATTGTGGAATGAAGTTTTTGCAATTATTGCGCAGATATTTCATGGGACCTTGGAATGGGATTATGAGACACTTCTTGGAAATCAACACATCCTCATACATCAAAATGTTCTTTTTGGCAGGTAGACAATTTCTATATCATGTACTTCTCTTAGTTAAGAAATTGGCTTTGGCTTTTTGGACAGCAGAAGGACCGACTTTATCAGACTGTGAGGCTCATTTTCAAAGCACTTAAGCCTCCCAAAGTTCCATAGAAACCTATGGAACTTTGGGAGGCTAAGTGCTTTGAAAATGAGCCTCTTCGTCAGTCACATAAGACCAAAAGCCACTTATGAAGCTGCTATCTACAAGGGGAAAGGGAAATGGGACTTGATATACCGCTTTTCTGTGGTATTTTGCAACTATATTCAAAAAAGCGGTTTACATATATACAGGTACTTATTTTGTACCTGGGGCAATGGAGGGTTAAGTGACTTGCCAACAGTCACAAGGACTCTAACAATAAGGATATGGCTCAATATGTTTCTTATTTGAGACCACTTCTGCAGCTTCTTCCCCCTTAGGAGGTACTCTTGAGAAGATCTTGATTCCTTCTTTCTTATCCTTTGGGGGGGGGGGGGGAAGTTTGGGAGGAGCTGTCCTGAATAATCTAGAAAAGGATTCAATGTATTTGCGATTCATAGGGGATAGTACGGGGGGTGGGGGGAAGGAAGTGGTTAGGAGACTTTACGAAGTGAATGATGTGGCTGAATGTATGAGCGATTTGTTGCAGAATGGCAGCCAGCAGAGGGGGTAGGCCAAAATAAAGAAATTGCAATGCTGGGGAGCTCTGAAAGTGCAAATAATGGCAATCCCTTTGTTATTTCACCATGTCTTTTTCTACTTTTGTACATTGTATTCGGTATTATATTTTGATTTTGATACAGTTAAACTATGGTCTGTACATGCTGAATTGTTCCTAAGCATTGTGTTTAAATATAAATAATAATATTAATAAAAGAATTATTTGAGTAACAAAATTGTCCCCCTGGACCTCTGATCTTTTGTATCAATTGAGAAGTTTTGCAATCCCTCAACAATTGGGCCAACTGAGTCCCAGATCACTTACCAAACTCAAAATGGCAGTGTTTCAAACAATGACACATAAAATCAACCTGCTCCAAGTGACAAAGATCCAGCTCCGCCTGAACAAAATTCAATTCCTTCCAAACCTTGTCACTTGGGGCCTTTTGATGCCTCTGTTCCAACTAGCACCCCATTTCACCAAAAGTCCCTGAACCACTGCCGCCAACCCTCCCCCGCCATCGCCGTGGGCTACCTTTGCTGGCGGGGGACCCCAATCCCTGCCAGCCGAGAAGGTCCTCTTCTTCCCGCGAAGGCTTTGTTCTGTTTCTGATGGATGTCAGACTCACAGAAACAGAACGAAGCCTTGCAGATCAGGCAGGACACGTACAACGTGCAGGACGTCAGAAACAGAACTAAGCCTTTGCGGGAAGAAGAGGACCTCGGCTGGCAGGGATTGGGGTCCCCCGCCAGCAAAGGTAAGCGACAGCGGGGGAGGGTTGGCGGCGGGAGGGGGGTCGAGAGGGTCGTCGGCAGGGGTCGTCAAAGTTGGAGGCAGCGGGGGGGGGGGGGGGGGGGGAGCTAGGGCTCTGGACCCCCCTCCCGCCAAAGTGTGGCTACGCCCCTGATTCTGGGGTAGACGGAGCAGGGAGTCAGCAGAGCTGACAGCTGTGCGGCTGCTCCCAGCAGCTAAGAATGAACCGGGGGGGGGGGGGGGGGTTGATGTGCCAGGGGGGTGTTGTGCTGCACCCTGGGGGGACGGACACCACTGCACCCGGGGGGGGGGGGGGGGGGTGTGCAGCGGCGATCCACGCCGGGTGGCAGCCGACCTAGGATCGTCACTGCCTCCAGGAATTTGGAATTTGTCCAAACCTTTTTTAAACCCAGGTACACTAACCGATGCTATCATATCCTCCAGAAAAGAGTTCCAGAGCTTAACTATTTGTTAAGTGAAAAAAATATGTCGTCCTATTTGTTTTAAAAGTATTTCCATGTAACTAGAGTGTCCTCTAGTCTTTGTACTTTTGGAACGAGTATAAAAAAATCGTTTACTTCTACTCATTCTACACCACTCAGGATTGTAGACCTCAATCATATCTCCCCTCATCCGTCTCATCTCTTTTCCAAGCTGAAGAGCCCTAACCTCTTTAGCCTTTCCTCATACGAGAGGAGTTCCATCCCCTTTATCATTTTAGCCGCTGCTCTTTGAACCTTTTCTAATTCTGCTATATCTTTTTTTTTTAGATATGGCGACCAGTACTAAACACAATACTCAAGGTGCGGCCGCACCATGGAGAAATAGAAAGGCATGATTGTATTTTCGGTCTTATTCATCATCCCTTTCCTAATAATTCCTAGCATCCGGTTTGGTTTTTTGGACGCTGCAGAACACTGGATCTGATTTGTGGGCCAAACAGCTGACTGGCTGGGACTAGGGATGGGGGTGGGGCAATCATGCACTGGTTATATGCCAATACCCAGTTTCTAGATTTAGGGCCCATGAAAGCCAGGTTCTGGAAAGAGCTGCTGTGGTGACTGTTGGGGAGGAATATTAATTTCAAAACTATAGGGCCATAATTTAAAAAAAAAAAAGACAGAACTAGTACAATTCTCTGTGAACTATAAAAGCAAAAGTAGAAACAGGAGACAAAGACTGGAGGCGTGGCCTCCTGGTTAGAGCACTGGTCTTGCAATCCAGAGGTGGCCACCAGTTCAAATCCCACTGCTGCTCCTTGTGATCTTGGGCAAGTCACTTAACTCTCCATTGCCTCAGGTACAAACTTATATTGTGAGCCCACCTGGGACAGAGAAATATCCAGTGGACCTGAATGTAACTTTGAGCTACTACTGAAAAAAGGTGTGAGCAAAATCTAAATAAATATCAAATTCTTAGTCTACTAGTAAGCGGGTGAGGGAGTTGGTGCTGTGGTGCCCCCTCTCTTGTCCAGTCCAAACTAGTTCCCGGCCGCGCGCAGATACCTACACACAGAGATGCACGTGGCAGGCAGGAGCGCACTTTCCTTTTGGGTAGCTGCGGTAGTGGTCGGCAGAGCTCGCGCACCCCCCTGTCCCGTGCAGTAGCAGCAGCTGCCTTGAGCTCAGCGCGCGGGTTTGTGACCTCAGGGGCAGGTGTCACTGGGCAGCGGGAGCGCCGCTGCTGCTCCCTCCCTCTCTCCTCTTCTCCTTCCCCTTCCCATCCCCCCTCCCTAGTCACACTCAGTTACCCAGCAAGGCCAGGGCTGCTGCCGGGACCCCTCCTCAGCCCGCTCCTCTTATGTTATTTTACTTTGTTTTTGTTACCGTTGCTGTAGACAATCCTGGCTGCTGTGTGTTTTTTTTTTAATTTTTGTCCCTTTTCTAAATTTCAAATTTGTTTACCTAAGGAAGGAGGCTCGGGGACAGGGACAGTGCACATACAGCAAGACTCTAAGCCGGACGGACAGACACAGGGGCCGCCAAGAGGCACCACCACCGCCTCCTGTGGCCGGGCCAAGGAGGAGGGAGGAGACAGGAGGAGGGCCAGGGCCGCCCTTTAAATGTGAGAGCAGCGCACGCTGTCGCCACCGCGCTCTCTTTGGCTGGCTCTTTTTCACTATTTTGCACCCGTGCAGAATCTGAACCGAGGGCCCGGGTTAGAGAGAAGGAGAAGGAGACAGCAGCAGCAGACGAGCGCGCTCGCAGCCCTGCACCTCCCACTTTTCCCCTGCACAAGTTGAACTGCTGCGTCCCGGAGCCCCGGGAGGGAACCACAGCCCTGGAAAGGTAAGAACAGCTCAGGGGACCCAGAGGGCTCATTAGTGTGACAAACATATATACATTCACCTTACAGCAGCGCCGGCAGGATCCGCCGCCTCTCTCTCCCCGCACCATGCACCTCTCGCTCCCCCTAACTACACTGTAAGTTGGGCGATCGCTTTCTTTTCCTACATACTTATAGGCACACAGGGAACTTGTGCGTGTGCTGGTACCGATTGCGTCTTGATCGCGCCGCATTATTTTGCTTTCTTGTGCTGCTGTTTTACTGGACTGACAGATGAATTAGCCCAACTCCTTCAAAAGTCTGTCTTTCTTTGGGGTAGGAAAGTTTGTGTGGATTTCATGAAATGGGGGGTGGGGGAGCGTTTCAACTAGTAAGGAAGGGAAGGGTGGCACCGCCAATAAGAAGAGGCAGGTTTACGAGGTCTGCTAGCTTATTGCATGGTTTGGGAGGGCATGTGATGAACCGCCGGCCTCTCTGCCAGACCACGGATCCGGCTGGTGGTGCTAAGCGCCGGGGTACGGAGACACATACCTGCTGATCCTCCCCCCCGCCCTCTCTGAATCTGCCACCGCCCCTTTTCTGACAAATATATATCGCCTTTCTAAGGGTGGGACGTCGCTATTACAATACCAGCACGGGCACAGCATGATTTTACTTTGGCCTCTGTCCTGCATGTGTATCCCTACAGTACTTGGTTTATGACCGCACTTATGCATATACACACGTACAGACTCACTATTTACTTTTGAGAGTTTTCATTGTATATTGCTATATATATTGGAGTGGAGTGAGCTGGTGGTTACAGCACCGGTCTTGACATCCAGAGGTGGCCGCTTCAAATCCCACTGCTGCACCTTGTGATCTTGGGCAAGTCACTTAACCCTCCGTTTTCCTCAGGTACAAGCTGAGGGCCCTGTTTTCTAAGCTGTGCTGTAGGCACACTATGAGGGTTTTTTTAATCAATAGAAATCAAACAAAATAAAACATGGAAAAGAAAATAAGATGATACCTTTTTTATTGGACATAACTTAATACATTTCTTGATTAGCTTTCGTCAAAAAGAATCTGACGAAGAAGGGCAACCTTCGAAAGCAAATCAAGAAATGTATTAAGTTATGTCCAATAAAAAAGGTATCATCTTATTTTCTTTTCCATGTTTTATTTTGTTTGATTTCTATTGATAACCTTAAGAGTGGACTAACACGGCTACCACACTCCTCTACTTAAGGTTTTTTTTTTAAAAACTAAGGTGCGCTCATGTTTTTGGTGCATTCTGAAATTGTGGGCACGCTAAATGTTAGAGACGCCAATGCATTCCTATGAGCGCCTCTTAACATTTAGTGCGCCAATTTGAGAGCGTGCTAAAAATGTGACCAGCCTTAGACAAAGACGCTCTTTTTAGCTGAGCTGAAAATGAGCTCAACTGATGCTACAGACACCCATATGGGTGTCTTTAGCGCACCTACAGGTGTCTTGGTAAACAGAGCCCCTAGATTGTGTATTTCCCTCACCCTGGAGGTCTCACAATGTACCTGAATGCGAGTGATTACTGAAAAGTTATGAGCAAATTAAAAAAAAAAAAAAATATATATATATATATTTTGCAAATGCAGTTGAGGTAGTTAATGTCTGATACTGACTTTAGCCTGATTTAAAGCGATCATGCAGCTTTCTTCCTCCAGCCGGTTCCCCTTATTCAGGAAGACCTTCTTAAAATTCTTGATCATACTTCTGTGATGGAGGTGGGAGTAACAGGGTACATTTTTCAATGTTTTCTGTTGGATCTGCTCACCCTTGTAACTTCTGGTCACTTGGTCAAGGACTTACCTGATAGAGTAACATAGTAGGTGATGGGTAAAAGAGACTGGCCAGTCCAGTCTGCCTGTTAGTCCTAGATCTCCCCAAGATCGTTCATGTAAGATTATATCTGACTGAATTTTATTAACGGTTCCACAGAAGCATGATTCTCTGTGTTGCAGAGACTCCCAAGAATACCTACATACAATACAACATTTTGTTTATAGATCTCATTTACCACTGTGACTTATGAAAACGTACAGGGGTTCATCTGGGTTACTTTGTTACTATATACCTGGAAAGAAAGTAAACAGTTACATGTAGTTTGTTAGCCAATCTCAGCCATTCGTCCTAATTTTGTTGAGGTTGGTCCTGCAAAGTGTTTCTTGTACGGTAGAGAATTCCTTGAAGTGTCAAATGTGGAAATCCTCCTGATCCGGTTGAAGACTCCTGGCAGGCAGGATAAACCCTACCACTTTCTTTTTTTTAAGTACAAAGCCATAAATGCATATGAACATGGTAGGAATCTATATCTTTAATATCTGTCTCTGAATTGCAACAAGGACGATCCCTATGTATTTGTTTAAATAGTAACAAAAGTTAAGGGCCAGATTTTAATCTTTTTCTTCCTGTGGTTGCTTTTCTTTCTTTACTCCAGTTAAAACCAAATCCCCCTAGTTTAGGTTGTTTGGCCTGGGAGACTTTTCCTTGTGCTTTGGATAAGCTGGGGTGTGTAATATTTACTTCTTTTGTATCAAGAAAATAAACTAAAACTAATGAGAAACTAATGTTACTCACAGAGTTCAGAAGTCCACATTATGGAGAGAAAGATGGAAAATAAAAGCTATAAAGGTCAAAAGAAGGGTTGATGGGTGGGGTGGGGGGTGGGAATCTCTCTAACAGAAGCTTTGCCAATTGTAATGAGTCAAAAAAGGCATCTCTTGCTCTGGAAGGACACCAAACACATAAGGGGTACACTTAAAAAAAAAAACAACAACCCCCCCCCCAAAAAAAACAACAAAAAAAACAAACAAAACAAAAAAAAAAACGTAGCTCCTGTTGCAAGCATTTGAGCCATCAGTTTAGCTAACCATCAAATTATCCCAACTGACTCTGTATCAGGCATCTTGTTCCCATCATATATCTGCTCTTGGTCCCTGAGTTATATAGTAAGCCGTATTGTAGAAAATGTTTAGCATCATAGCTGTGTTAGTTGAATGTTCTAATGTATGCTTATTAGGTGTATCATTAGTATTATTTTTTTTGTTACATTTGTACCCTGCGCTTTCCCACTCATGGCAGGCTCAATGCGGCTTACATGGGGCAATGGAGGGTTAAGTGACTTGCCCAGAGTCACAAGGAGCTGCCTGTGCCTGCAGTGGGAATCGAACCCAGTTCCCCAGGACCCAAGTCCACAGTGTTAGTGTATATTTTGATACTGTTTCACAGTAGTTCTATCATTAGATTTCAATTTAAAACTGTACATGCTGTACACTGCCCTGGATGAATATCTTCATGAAGGAGGTTAATAAATCCCAATAAATAAGAAATTGCCTCCTTTTAACCTGCAAGACGTCGGGAAACACTTGTACCCACCGACCACAGAATAAAACTTCCTTAGATTTGCAATAAGCCTGTATTTGTCTTTCTCTGAGGCAAAGGACCCTGCAAAAGGGCTCATGAGGAAATGATGTCTTGAGATTCTTCAAGAAAAGCTGTAACGTCAGGTCTCCCTTGAGCACTAACCTGAGCCACATCTTTGTCTGTAACCTGTTGCCCAGAGAAATCTGCATAGCGGGGATGGGACGACTTCCCTATGAAGAAAGACTAAGGAGGCTAGGGCTTTTCAGCTTGGAGAAGAGACGGCTGAGGGGAGACATGATAGAGGTTTTTTAAAATAATAAGTGGAATGGAACAGGTGGATGTGAAGCGTCTGTTCACGTTTTCCAAAAAATACTAGGACTAGGGGGCATGCGATGAAACTACAGTGTAGTAAATTTAAAACAAATCGAGAAAATATTCTTCACCCAACGCATAATTAAACTCTAGAATTCGTTGCAGGAGAACGTGGTGAAGGTGGTTAGCTTAGCAGAGTTTAAAAAGGGGTTAGACGGTTTCCTAAAGGACAAGTCCATAAACTACTACTAAATGGACTTGGGAAAAATCCACAATTCCAGGAATACATGTATAGAATGTTTGTACGTTTGGGAAGCTTGCCATGTGCCCTTGGCCTGGATTGGCCGATGTCATGGATAGGATGCTGGGCTCGATGGACCCTTGGTCTTTCCCAGTGTGGCATTACTTATGTACTTATATAGACATTCCTAGCATGGCCTAAGTTGGTTGTACAGTGGTTTTGTGGTTTGTGCTTGGTCCAGGCTAGGTTTTCCAGCACCTCCTGGGACTAGTCACCTTTTAATTTAGGTACTTGATATGCATGCAGAACATGATTTACTGATATAAAAGGGAAGACTGGGTGTGTACTCATTGAAAAGAAAAACACACAGGCTTTATGACGTGTATTGTGAAATGGCTATTTTTACACTTTCACACTGTATAAAGATGCTGTGGAGCTCCTTTTCAAAGCATTTAGACTTACAAAGTTCCATAGGTTACCGTGTAACTTTGTAAGTCTTAGTGCTTTGAAAAATTCGCCTCCTCTTAACCCACATGGGTAAAAAACTAAGGGGTCCTTTTTACTAATCAGCGTAGGACTAATCATGCACGGGTAGTGTGTGCCAAATCAGCACTACTTCAGGGGTACTGCGGGTGCCCTGTGGTAGTTGCAGAGTTGGTGCACGCTGTTTCCCATGGTAGAAAACATTTTTCTATTTTCTACATGGCGTTGTTTCCCGGTGGTTTATCGGCAGCACAGCCACATTGGCGCGCTCTGCATGATTAACTTGCGTGAGTAGCATGTGAGCCCTTACTGCTAGGTCAATGGGTGGTGGTAAGGGTTCAGTAAATAGCCACGCACCACTTTTAATTTTAGTGCAACAGCCTTTTACTTCCCTATTGAAAAATGCCTTTTTTTCCCCTGTGTGTGCCAAAGGGTAGACTACCTCCAAACACGCCCCGGTGTTAAAAAAAAAAAAAAATACAAAGTATTTTTAGCAGCGGGTAAGCATGCACAGATGATTGAATACCGCAGGGTGCCTGAGTGTGCTCTGATGGTAGTGCATTTGGGATTTGGAAGCATGTTGGTAGTTCTTACCGCTGCTTAGTAAAAGGACCTCTAAATTTGTACTGGGGCAATGGAGGGTTAAGTGACCTGCCCAAAATCGCAAGGAGCTGCAACAGGATTTGAGAACTGGTGCTCTAATCATTAGGCCTACTCCTTCACTCTTTGCTGGAAGGTGTAGATGATTTCTGATCTGTACAGTTATCAGTTTTTTGTAGACATCCATTCTCTGATGTTCTCAAATCCATGACGATGCGCATTTTCACAAGCCATTGCATTACTTGATTTTTCTGCCGGAGGTCGACTGTCTGTCCCACACACTGGGATGCTCCTGTAGGTTCACTGTCATTTCTTCAGTAAGTTGCGTATGTGCTTTACTTCTGTTATGAATCATGGATGGCCACATGAATGCCAGCTTCATAGCCAAATCCAGTGGCTAGTGCTGATGTAAAACAATTGTTCACTGTTTTAATAGCTAACCAATGCCCTGCTGAGGTTTCAAGGAAAAATTACTGAAGTGGTTGCTAAAGCGCATGACCTGCAACTTTAAACGTTCTTTTTATCATCGGCTTAACTGAGGGGTGGGTAAAATCTGTCTTTTCTTGGGTTCTGCTCTGGCTTTAGAGGGCTGACTAAAATAGTTGATCAACAGTGTCTAATACAAGGCCTGTGGGCCATTTTAGTCTAATGACCTCATTGTCCTGCCCATGGAAGACATCCTTAATAGTGGTGTGTGCTACTTGATGGGGAGAAATGAAAAAAATAGACTTTTAACATCAGCAGATTTAGCCCATAACGCAGCAGAGCTTTAGAAGTGTTAACTCCCATTTTTTTTTTATTCTCTCTCTCTCTCTTTCACACAGACTCTTGAATAAAAGATTCAATTACTCCTCTCTTTCTTTAACTGCCAAACAAAAATGATGTTTACATTACAGTTTCTTCAGATAACTATTTACATCATACTTGCAGTAGACATGGTAAAAACTACTGAATACAAAAATTCTGTCAGTTGGTTATCATACAGCTTGAAGAGAGATTGCTAACACCATCTTATGCTGACACAGACAGACTCACTCTCAGAGCAACTAAGTGACTCAGACACACCCACAAGACATTACACTATATCCAATGACATCATAGCTCATAGAATTGTTGACAGTTAATGCATGCAGCACTTGTCTTTCACATATTCCTACACTACTGAGGTTGCAGATCAGTCACTACTGTAGCACTTTGGGGCTGGAAATGGAGTGGCAACAGAACAGGAGGGGGGGTGGTTTAGGGCCTTCTCTGTTCATGACTCTCACCTTCAACAACGGGAGTCTCTTGGGGTTGTGGCACCCTGTAGCTGGTTGATTGGGGAGGAGGGGGGGCAGAGCAGTGCTCATAAGTGCAGGGTGGTCTTGAAGAGATTGGGACGAGAATATCATTGGTGCAACCATACTCTGCTGTATCAAAATTTGTGGAATAATTAAGTAGTGGATTGAGAGATAGAAAGTGACTTATGTTGAACTGGGTTAAAGATGTTCTACTGTGCAGTGCGCCTCACCCTCAATGCAGTTAAACATCAAAATGAGTCTGACACCCTTCAGTAAAGAAATTTACCAGGGAGCCCTGATTAAGGGATAGGGCACTGCCTGATTCTCACAGCTCCTGACTTACCATTGCAGGCTGGAGGTCAGTTAAACAGAGGATGGATTTGACTTTGGTTTGTGGTTTGCCCCACCTCTGGACAAACAGTACATTATTCTGACTAGCTTTGGAGTGCTGTGCACCCACCATCAGGTTGGTACATAATGAGCTAATGATGCTGCTGCTTCAATATGTAAGCAAATGACAAGGTTACAGTAGTAAGACAATGGTTGTTTTTAAAGTGAAAGGATGGGGGAATAGTGTGGTGGATTTTCTTATTCATTTATGCAAACAAATGCAGAGAGCAGAAAATGGCATGCATTTTTGCAGGTTTTGTGCCAACACCTGTCACAGGACCTTACAGTAATCCATACACCTGTATTAATGGGATACATATTATTCAGTAAAATAATGTGGTCAAAAGTGAAAAAGAATACAAAATAATGCCTCACAGAAAAGCAAAGTGATAGTCCAGTGGATGTACTTTTTTTCCAGACCAGACTGCTGCTGCCTTAGTGACCTGAACCAGGAAAAACAAAAAAATGCAGAGGAACTTAAGCAAGATACTGCTTTTCTCACATATTATCGGGTATAGCTCTCCTGTAGCTGTTTTTATCACCCCCCTCCCCCCATCCTTACGTTTTACAACTCATTACAGCTTGGAAAACATATACACCACATTATAAAGGCGCCTGTATTCAGACAAGTACATCCTTTCTCATTCTGTCATAGGTGGATTAAGTTGGAACAATAATGAGGCATCACCTGCGTCTTGCTTGACCTTTTATTTCTGTACATACAAGCTGGCTAGGATGGCAACACAGGCTCCTTTTTTTGGGGCTGAGATCCAAGGAAAGGGTCTGAGCTATGAGCAGAGCGTGGTCCCTTTTTGGGCTTACGGCTTTGATTTGATATACCGCATTACACCAATAGGCACCAAAGTGATTTACAATACAGAAACAGCAATTACAGTATGTTGGTTATTACTGCAATACCATATTATCAACATTCTGCTGACATATCATTCACAATTGACTTTGTTAACAAAATATGTAAGCCACATTGAACCCGCAACGACTATGTTAACAAAACTATGTAAGCCACATTGAGCCTGCAAATAGGTGGGATAATGTGGGATACAAATGCAATAAATAAATAAATAAATAAATAAATTGCCCAAAAGAGCTCAGATAAAGCCAAGTTTTCAAGGTTTTGCGATCTGTACTTCTGATTTCCTCAGGCAACTGATTCCACAGATAAGGGCCAGAATAACAAAAGGCCCAATTCATAGTTGATGATAACTTAACTAAAAGGCGGAAGTTCCAGCAAAGTTCGCTGTGAGGACCGAAATTGCCTTTTAAGGACTTATCTTTTGATCACTGCAGAAAGATAGCCAGGAACCCCCATTGGAAAAGCTTTAAATAAACAACATTTTAAAAGTTATTCTTGCAGTTACTGGTAGCCAGTGAAGCCCAGCCAAGACTGGTGTTATATGATCAGTTCTCTTTTTACCTGTAATCATGCGGACTGCGATATTCTGTCCCAACTTTTACCTTTTCAAACAAATCTGGGCCATACCCTGGAAGAGGAATTACAATAATCCAGGGTCCCTTTTACTAAGCCGCGTAAGCGTCTATGTGCACCCAACATGCGCCAAAATGGAGTTACTGCCCGACAAGCGTCCAGTACACGCATCTGAAAAATATTTATTATTTTATTTTCGGACGCGCACTAAGTGGCGTTTGACACGCTTAGGTCATTACCACCTGGATTCTTTACTGTTTGGTCAATGGCTGGTGGTAAGTTCTGAGACCCAAAATGGACGCGCAGCAAATTTGGTTTTGCCGCACGTCTATTTTTGGCAAAAAAAGGCCTTTTTTTTTTACAGGCGTGCTAAAAAATGGATCGGCACAAGCCCAACACCTGCGCCTATACTACTGCAAGCCATTTTCAGCACGCCTTTGTAAAAGGACCCCCCAATCTGTTGATCACCAAAGCATGCGTAATTTTCACCAAACTGGCTTTGCTCAATAGTGGCCTCAATTGACGTTTGATCCTCAACTGAAAATGATAAGACTCAACCACATCACTGACCTGAAGATTAAATTTCATTTGATCGTCACAGTGAAAACCCAAAGTAACAAAATCATGGATAGTAGTAAATTTGTTTTCCTTGCAACAATGGCTTAAATGGATTGCACTTAACGAGAAATCCGCATGACCACTGACTTATCCAGACCAGTCACCCAGAACTGCCAATTTCTGATTGAAATTAGCGATGATATTTATTTATTAGGATTTATTTATCGCCTTTTTGAAGGAATTCACTCAAGGCGGTGTACAGTAAGAATAGATCAAACATGATCAATAGGTAATTACAGCAGTAAAAATATTCAACTAACTATGGCATGGTGTTCTACTTGTAATGCAACACAATACGTAATAGAACATTATAATTGGTAGTGAAGGGTAAGGCAAAGTTGTAACATAAGGAAGGGGCCGGGGGGGGGGGGGGGTGGAGGAGAAAGAGCTTAAGTACATGGGCAGGAGGAGGAGGACAAGCAGTGGGATTGAGGAATGGATAATGGCCCTAGGGGAGGGGATAAAGAAGGTGGTGGCACCTAGAGGAGGGAAGGAGATGGCACCAGTATGTAGATAAAGCTTAGCTGAGATTGGGTGGCATAGCCGGTGGTGGGAGGCGGGGCTGGTGGTTGGGAGGCGGGGATAGTGCTGGGCAGACTTATACGGTCTGTGCCCTGAAAATGACAGATACGAATCAAGGTAAGGTATACACAAAAAGTAGCACATATGAGTTTATTTTGTTGGGCAGACTGGATGGACCACGCAGGTCTTTTTCTGCCGTAATCTACTAGAATGTAAGGTGACTGATTTGAAGAAAGTTGCACATGAGGTCAGAGAGATGGTTTAGCTAGGGGAGCTCTTCAACCAAGCCTTTAATGGAAGAAGTAACTAACTTGCTAGTCTCATTCACACACAGAAGGATTGACTCGGGCTGCACATACTGCAGCAGGACATGTTTATCCACTCCATCTTGCTGGTCGTCCTTGATAAAGGCAACCAACTGGATGTCATCAGCAGAAACTCCAACTTTGCCAAAGGTGCAAGGTACAGATTGAACAGAAGAGCTGATAAAAGTGATCCTTGAGGAACACCCCTAATGAGCATAATGGGCTGAGAACTAGGGAAGCCAGGGTTCAGTTCCAGTTTCTGTTGCTGACACTCTTCCCCCCCCCCCCCCAGATTCTGTAAAGGTCAGCCAAATTTGGCCGTGGATCTGAGATCTGTGCACAAACTAATTAGGTAATGAACCATTAACAAGCAATTATTGATGTTAATTGGCACTAATCTGAACTCGTGCAGATCTGCCTATCAACTATTCTAAATCATTGCACACCCAAAGTGTCTCACATGAAACCCAAAAGGAGGCATGGCCGTGGGAGAGGCATGGGGGTGGAGTCAGGGGTGTTCCAGCAATTTTAGTGCAGTTACAGAATACCAGGGTTATGTGCCCAACTTGCATGCCAGGATTTACAGCAGGATTTATGCTCAGCCCTAAGTGCTCATTATAGAATAATGCTTAGTGTGGATTTTTCTCGGTGCCTAATTTTGAGCACCGTTTACTGAATCTGGCCCTTTTTTGTGTGCTTGGGCAAGTTGCTGTCCATTGTCTCAGGTGCCCACTATGGTGTGATGCAGAAACCCACCATGAACCTAACTGGTAACCAGAGAGTGTGCCTGCATGTTATTGGACACAGAATGCAGATGGGGTTTCAGCGTGCAAGTTAACTTGTGCAGAACACAGGACCACATATTGCATTAAAATATGTGGTAATGAGCTCATTTAAGTGTTTTGTGCCGTGCTGAGAGCCTGCAGGTCACTTTTGACGCACACACAGTGTGAGAATTTGTTTACCAGGTGTGAGGCAGTGTACAAGGGTTTGCAAGGAGGATTTCATGTCAGTTTCTGAGATTTAACTGCCAGTTTTGTCTTGTTTTGTAAGCAGAAGGAGCCCCTGCAAGTTTCAAAGGCAGACAGGAGGTAAAAAAAAATCATGTAAATCATGTGCACATGTCTGAACAAAACTGAAATGACAGCGCACTTCAATGCCTGTTCTTCTGTGCCTAAATATAAGCCTTGCAAAAATTTCATGTGCAAGAAGTTTTTGCGGGGCTCGTGATTATAGTAAAGGTGGACGGTACCCCTGTGCCCTAACTATGCCACTGTTCGCCTCCACATTCCCCCCCCCCCCAAATGTGTATCGCATAACTGAACTAGTGGGGTCCTTAAGTCCCACCAATGGAAGCTCTCCTCCCCACATATAATTCTCAGTTGTACAGAAACCCAGCAGCGTGTGGGGGATGAAGGGGGGGGGGGGGGGAAGGACAGTGCAGCATGCGGACAGGAGGGCTTCCTCTGGCGGGGCTTGGGGACCCTGCCAGCCAGTTGTCTTAGTTTTTGGGGGGGCCTGGGGCACTCGCTGTGCCCCTGCTAAGACAGTGCCAGGGGCGGTCCACCCCCCTGCCTTCCCTTACTATGCCACTGCGGGGCTCATATTTAGGTGCAGAAGATGCTTAACACTTTCTTTTTTTTTTTGTTTGGCTATGTGCAGGTGAAACCATGTGTACTACAGAAACTTTGTGCAAATGTGCAGAGGCGTAGCTGGGTGGGTCTCCAGTGGAACGACCGCTCCCCCAAATGGATTTCTGACGGTGCTGGTGCCTATATTTCACATGATTTATCGCAGGGGCGTAGCTACGTGGGGCCATGGGCCCCTGTAGATTTGGCCCTGGCCCCCCCACCGCCGACCCTCCCCCACCGTTGTCGCCATCGGGTACCTTTGCTGGTGGGGGTCCCCAGCCCCGCCATCCGAAGTCCTCTTTTCCGGCGCTGCTGCGTAGCTGATCTGCAAGCAAGGCTTCTGTTTCTGTGAGTCTGACGTCCTGCATGCAAACATGCAGGACATCAGACTCTCAGAAGCTTTGCTTGCAGATCAGCAATGCGGCAGCGCCGGAGAAGAGGACTTCGGATGGCGGGGGTTGGGGACCCCCGCCACAAAGGTACCCGATGGCAGGAAGGGGGGGGGTCAAAGGTGGAGGTGGCAGGGGAAGTTGGCGGTGCCGGGGGGGGGGGGGTGTAAAATGTGCCCCTCACCTCAGGTTCTGGACCCCCCTCCTGCCGGTCTGGCTACGCCCCTGATCTATCGCATGAAAAATATGTACCGGCACCGTTGGCAGTCTGCTCTCTGCTCCCCCTGACACCTCAACCTGTCTACGCTTCTGCAGATGTGTCCAGCATGCTCCTCCGCATTAGCCACCAGTTTTCCATTAGCTTTCTGCATGGCATGGTGTAAAGCTCTCAGTAGAAGTCATGCACTCAGACAGCTGCACATGGCTCTACTGTGAGCCTTTCTGCACTGGCCCCTTATGTTATAAACACCTTGTTGCAGGGACATATTTCCTTGAATGTCTATCACCATTGTTCAATTCTGTGTATGTCCAGTAGCGCCATTAAAATGTATTATTAACATCCATTGTTGATGCAGTCGCTTTCCAAAGCAGAAGGATTAAATCTCCTGTTTAAAACAAACAAAAAAAAAACCCAGCAAAATTAAATGACAAATGAGTGTTTTCCATCATTTGTAAAGAAATAAAATGCAAGTATAACTTACTGATTTGACATTTGAATGCTTCACCTTTCTGGAGTGTTTCATAGTGACATGTTTAAATTTTAAAAAGGCTCTGGAAGTTTATTTTAATGGAATCTTTTCCGTTTGTGATGTATAAACTTGTATGTGGCCTGGTAGTAATTTTAAGAAGGCAAAATTTGCTGAACTGCCTGACAAATGAGCCCAGAACCAGAACAGCTTGGTTACAGATAGTGGTGGCATATTCAACGGATTGCTGTAGCGTAAACACACATTCCTCTCTACTACACTAAACAGTTCCCCAGATTTCTAAATAGGTCACCCAAATTTGGGTACAGATCCCAGATCTGCACGCAAACTAATTAGAGCCCCTTTTACTGAATCACGCTAGCGATTCCCAGCGCAGCAATGCCAACAAAGCTCATTCATTGGCTTTGCCGCTCAGCAATTGCCAGCACAGTTTGGTAAAAGAGGCCCGTAGTTAATGAGCTGTTAACAAGCAGGAATCCCCTATTAATTTGTATATGGCAGAGGAACAATGGGAACTTTGTGATCTGGTCCGATCACTAGGGGCCCTTTTACTAAGGTGCGCTGAAAAATGGGCTGCACTAATGTAGGCACGTGTTTTGGGCGCACACAGATCCATTTTTCAGCGTGCCTGTAAAAAAGGCCTTTAAAAATTTTTTTTTAATTTTTGCCGAAAACGGACATGTGGCAAAATAAAAATTAGCGCGTGTCCATTTTGGGACTGAGACCTTACCACCAACCATTGACTAGGTCTTGCATTAACTGTGCAGTAATTGTTTAAGCGTGCACCACTATCACCGATCCTTTTCAACCTCATGATGGCCCCACTAGCCAAGGCCTTATCTACCCAAGGCCTTAACCCATTTATCAATGCTGATGACGTTACACTATACATCCCCTACAAGCATGATCTGGCAGAAATCACCAATGAACTCAAGCTCAGCTTAAACATCATGAACTCATGGGCAAATGCATTCCAATTAAAACTCAACACAGAAAAAACACACTGTCTCATCATCTCATCCCAATACAATACATACAAATCCACAACATTAACACCCCAGGATATACCCTCCCTATCTCAGACAGCCTGAAAATTCTCGGAGTAACAATCGACTGAAACCTCTCACTAGAGACCCAAGTGAAATCCACCATAAAGAAAATGTTTTTCTCAATGTGGAAACTCAAACGTGTGAAACTATTTATTTTTCCCGAGGGAAATATTTCGCAACCTGATATAGTCAATGGTACTAAGCCACGCAGACTACTGCAATGGAATTTATGTGGGATGCAAAGAACAAATCATAAAGAAACTTCAGACCACCCAAAACACAGCAGCTAGGCTTATATTTGGAAAAACGCGTTTTGACAGCGCCAAACCACTCCGAGAAAAACTGCACTGGCTTCCAATTAAAGAACGTATCTCTTTCAAAATCTGCACGACAGTTCATAAAATTATTTACGGCGAGGCACCGGGCTACACGACAGACCTCATCAACCTGCCAACCAGAAACACTATAAAATCAGCATGATCATACCTAAACCTCCACTACCCAAGCAGCAAAGAACTCAAATACAAATGCACTTATGCATCCAGCTTTTCCTACTTAAGCGCACAACTATGGAACGCGCTACCAAAAGTAGTGAAAACTACGCTCGACCACCTAAATTTCCGGAAAGCACTAAAAACAGATCTGTTCAGAAAAGCATACCACACCGACCCAACATAAAAAAAACCTGGATACCTACGACATAACGAAACCAAAGACCGTAATGGACATATCCTAACTCTTTCTCTCCCTCTAAGTTCCCCCCAATTTTCCATAAATGTACCTCATTCTACCACAATATCACCTTGTAATTGTTCATACCTTGTATCTGTTCATACCGGAATCTGCTAACGCCGGTTACGGTACTATATAAGCCACATTGAGCTTGCAAATAGGTGGGAAAATGTGGGAAAATGTACCAAATAAATAAAATAAATTACCACCCAGTTTCTGCCACGTGCCGGAAAATAAAAATTATAAATAGATATGTATAAGCCTCAATCTAGACTGAGAAAAGGTATAGTATCGAAATAGATCTAGGTACACATCTGACAAGGTTAGAAATTAAGGGGTCCTTTCACAAAGGTGCACTAGCATTTTTAGCGCACACTAAAAATAAGCGTGCGCTAAATGCTAGAGATGACCATATATTCCTATGGACGTTGCTAGTGTTTAGCGTGCGCTAAAAATGCTACGCGCCTTTGTAAAAGACCCCCCCCCAAGTTAACTTGGTAAGCAAGTATTATTAATGCAGTTCGACATGTGAAGCGCGGTTGACTTGGTTGATCACGAAATTATAATAAATCTAGTTTGCCACATTGGAATAAGAGATATAGTGCTGAACTGGTTTCAAGGTTTTTTCGGTTTTTTTTTTTGAGGAACAGGTGCTACCAGGTTAAAAAGAAGAAGAGAGAGAGTAGGAACCGAATGACAGCTCCCCACAAACAAACCATGGAACATGAAAAAGTTACACAAACACTCTTTATTGATGGTAGTTAAGGACTCGACACAGCACTGTGTTTTGGCTAAACATGCCTGCCTCAGGAGTCTAAAAATAACAAATGCACAGTCAAAATATATATTAAAAAAAATGCAATGGCAATAATAATAAAGATTGAATATTTTGTGGACATTGAGTATACATTCACAATGGTTTAAGAAAGAAAGAAAGAAATTGATTTTTAGGAACACCATACAAATTTAAAAGAATATCATTAAAGCTTAGGAACTTAAAGCAAATGAGTACATAGATTAATGATGGACTGACAAAATGGTGATGAAATTATAAACAAGGAAATATCAGATGTCTGATGTAACCATAAAAAGATGTAATGGTACATTAATATAATCTATAATAAATGCATTAATGTGCTATACAGTATAAGTAATAAGCATTACATTAAAGACTCTGCTGAAAAACATCAATAGAATTTAAAAGTGAGATTCTATAATCAAAAAGATGAAACAGTACATTGATGTGCAATACAATGTGAGCAATAAACAAATGACTCTGCTGAAAAAGTCAGTACAATTTTAGATATCAGATTCTATGATGGTGGTTCAGTTAGGGCAACAAAGTATAAAATGTATAAGTACCAAGATGGAAATTAAGCAGTACAATGGGTGAAACAGTATATAAGAAGTATTGTCAGGTGCAATTTTAATGTGTGAAGATGCAATTAAAAAATCTTTAAGTACTCATAGTGAAAATAAAATTAATTTTAAAAGGGAGGGATGGAACAGATGGACGACCAAGTAGAAAGGTCATGGGAAAATGGAAAGTAGGAGATACTGACCTCATGATGGAGGTGTCATGTAAATATTTAGTGCTGAAAGCACAATATGCCAATGGAGGCAAGAATCAGCTGGTCTGAGGAAATGAAGACAAAAATGTGCTAGAATGTAAATCAATATGTCAGCCAAATGGAATGGCAGAAAATGCACCCTTGACCTATCAGAAAATAAGATTATACAGACTGGTAATATGTAATGCTTGATGGAAAAAGAACTATTGCTTGGAAAGTGGAGTGGTGGCTTTCAGAGAGATAAGACAGCCTTTTTATAGCTGCGCTACAAGTGGCCTCAGCACATGGGGAAACCCATGCGCTAATCGTAGTGTATTGCCCCTTTCAGCGTAGCTTATTAAAGGGCCCCTTAGCTTGGTTAGCCTTGAACAGTATACACAACAAAAATACAGTTGCATACATAAAATAATTTGTTAATGACCAATAAAAAAAATGTATTTCTTCTTGACATAGTGGCAAGATGTTTATGGATGAACTTTTGTTACTGAAGAATCTGATTTCATGCCATTCTTACCCCTCCCTGTGCTCCTTCTCCCAGTATCTGTTTCATCTGCCTCTTATGAATTTATAACCACTGCTTTACCCTGAAGCACTGTTCTTCTGTTCTTTGAAGAAGAAAATAATTCTTATAATGGTTGCTGATCATTTGATATTTGCTTAACATAACTAAAAACACTCTAGTGTTTTTTTAATGAAACAGCGGTAAAAAGTGGCTATAACTTGCCCGTATTCTGGTCTTTCCCATGTGATAGGCTATTTTTACTGCTGAGGTAAAATGGCTGAATTTCCTTATTTATTGTATTATTGGTCATGCACTAATTTTGCCATTAGCATATAGCCGTTAAAACAGACTAGGATTTCAGGAAGGGTCTTCTGCTGTTGGGTACAGGAAGGGGAGAGGTTCTGTGGGGGTTTTAGTAGGGTAGGGCTGTTTGGTTATTTTGCTACCAGGAGACTATAAGAAACGTGGAGGGGCATTTTTGATATGACGTCTAAGTCAGACTTTGGATGTTTTGCGCTAAACATCCCAAATCCGAATAGCGAATGTAACCATTTTCAAAAAAAGCAAAATATCTATCTTATTTTTCTCCCAACAATACCATTTGAAAGAAGGTTTTGGGCTCTGTGTGTTTATCTTTTCAGGCCATTTAAAAAAAAAAAATGTGCAAGTGCAAAACATAGAAAATCAAGCCACTGGGATGTAGGAGGGGCACCATTTTTGGCAGACTGGTCCCCCAGACATCCCAGGAGAGCAGTGGGGCACCCTAGGGGGCATTGCTTTGGAATTCATATAAATACTTCCAAGTACATATCTCACCATTGCTCCCTTATCTTGTCTGCTGGCCCCCCCCCCAAAAAAAAAAAAACCCCACTACCTCCAACTGTACACCATTACAGTAGCCCTTATGGGTGAAGGGGGCACCTGTATGTGGGTTTCTGGTGAGTTTTGAAGGGCTAACAATTTCCACCACAAGTGTAACAGGTAGGGGGAGGTATGGGCCTGGGTCCACCTGTCTACAGGTGAAAGGTTGAAGTTTATTCTGAGGACAGACTTCTAGAAGAGGCTGTATTTGTGCACCACACTGTTCCACGTGGAGTGTTCATGAAAATGTTAATGACCTTCACATTTTTATAACAGTCCCAAATAAATCTCAGAATCTTACTAGTTTACATCATCTACCTTCAGCTGTGGTTGCTATGGCTCGACAGGGCCGCAAAGAGGGGAGCAAAATTCCCTAGGCACGGGCCTCCAAGGGGGGGGGGGGGGTCCTGGCGCCAAGTTCGCTTTCTCTTACTCCTGAGTGGACCCAGGTGATCGCATCTCGACAGGCGCAGGAAAGAGAACTCCGGTGCCAGACCCCCTTGGAGGCTGAGGAGAGGACCTGGAGTAGCAGACACTGTAGGTCTTCCTCCAGCACTGCTCTACACTCTGTCCATTGCTTGAGCGGCTGATTTTCTTCTCAGGCCAGCATGCTCAGTTTTGAAACTGAGCAAGCACTGAGGGAAAATCAGCTGCAGGGGCAGGCAAGAGCAGTGCTGGAGGAACACCTCTTCTTCTGGTGGGGCCTCGGGATCTCCGCCCGTCAAGGTAATTTGGAGTTGCGGTGATCTGGGGAGGGGGGCGGCAGCAGTGGCGACGATCCTGGGGGAGGGGGGCGGGCCAGGCGGCGCTGCCCTGCCTTGGGCCCAGCTTAGTGGCCCTGTGGCTCAGTTCAGTGAGTGTCAAACTTGGCTTCAGAGTTTTCCTGATGTCCAGGCAAGGGGCTCCTTACCTCGATCAGTACGGGATTGTGAGCTTTTAAACTTGGTTACTGCTCCGAGTATCATTTTTGAGAAACCTTTAGAATTACTGTATCTTGCATTTACAGTTCCCTTGCTATCTTGTATAATAATTGCTCATTATACCCCTGAAAGGGGGGGGAGGGAGGGGAGAGGCAGTTCTATATAGGTCGCCAACATTTAAGTACTAAACTGCACACAAATGGCAGGCACTAAGCACTATTCTGCAATGGCATCTGGGCACCCAGATGTTATTAAAGAATAAGGGTAATTCAGCATTTACACACCAATATTTAGATGCAAGCATTTACGCCTGGTCTATGGCAAGTGTATATGTGCCTGTCTTAATGTTGCATTTTAGCGCAGAACTTACAGTATTTTACAAGTTATGTGAAATACACGTGGGACCAGCCCATGCCGTGCCCACGAGTTATTTAAAAGTTTCTTCAGATTTGATGCCTTCTATAGTTTCTACTTACTATTTACCAACTGGGAAGAAGCAAAGTCAGCAAGCTCAAGCTGATGTTCCTGTGAAGATGAACCTTTTAGATGTATCGGATGTTTTGGAAAAATCTGAATCGGAAATAAGTTTCCCTGCAACATATTGGTGTTTTTTTTTTGCTTTAATTTAATTTCCATGTAAGTGTATCATTACAATCTGTGCGATATATATATATATTTTTTTTTTTTTTGAGCCATCCCATTTCACCATCTCTTTGTCATCCAAATTACCAACTAGTCCTGCCCCTTCCTAGTGGGATAGCTCAAGAGGAGGAGTTGTCTTAATATTAGAAAGCATATCTAGACTGTTCAAACTGAGCCTGTTTTTTCCCTATGTATTGTTAATGCAACATTTCTTTAGTAATTTTTGTCCCCCCCCCCCCATTATTGAGGACTTGATTGGAAGCATTTTAATATTATTTCCTAATAGTTTATTGGTGAATTAACCTGTAATTTTATCTTTTATTTGTTTCCTTTTTTTGAACAAGAGTTTTTTTTCTTGACTTGTTATCTTTATGGGGCCCTTTTATGAAGACGTGCTATAAGGTGACCGGAGGTAGCTGAGGCGGGTGGTTTTCCCGCGTGGTCCGGCCACCTTTTATCGTGGTTGCAAAAAAAAAAAGTCGATTTTACATTTATGGCAATAATTAGCACCTGGCCATTTACTGCATGAGCTTACCGCCTCCTTTTTAGCAGGCGGTAACGGTTCACTCGCTAACCCAGTGGTAATTGAGCAGCGTGCGCAAATGTGGCCACGCTGCTGATTACTGCTGGGAATGCCCCTCGCAGTAGAAAATTATTTTCTACCACGGGAACTAGTGCGTGTCAAAATCAGGACTGCCCGGCGGTAGTGC
Source organism: Microcaecilia unicolor (assembly GCF_901765095.1). Lineage (NCBI taxonomy): Eukaryota > Metazoa > Chordata > Amphibia > Gymnophiona > Siphonopidae > Microcaecilia > Microcaecilia unicolor. Next base: position 2,160 of record NW_021963181.1, on the reverse strand, counting down.
AGTTGTGGCACACGTTACCCGTGCAGTAGCCCATCACACATATGTAAAATAGCCCCTAAATTTGCTGTTAAAAAAATAACATGTAGGGTTTCACTAAAAAGAACCCACACAGTTTGCGTGTTGATTGGGACAGGAAATACTTTTACTCAAATATAATGCGTCTTGAGCTGCAACTGAAAAAAAAAAGCCATAAGTTAAAAAAGAAAAAAAGAATTGTTTCCTTTTGGGGTGTCCAAAATTATTCAAAATGCCCAGTGAGGCAGAAATGAGTCAGGCTTGTTCATACTTTTGTTTCAGGAATGTGATTTGAGTGTTTTTTTTTAATTTTAATTTTATTTTTTAACATCAATTTGTGAAAGATATTATAAAAACAAATTTTGAGAAGTCATCAAGTTTATTAAGAAATTACTATCCCATCCATTGCCGGAGCATCTAGATGGCTTACAATCTAATATAGCAGAAGGGAAGGGATGACCCACATGACATACAGGGAAAGAGGGGATGAACTGACAGCAGGGAGTAATACAAAAGGGGAGGGGGCTGAGTCATTCAGGCTCACCTGAGGAAAAGGAGCTATTTGGGATAGGCTTCCATAAAAAGATAGTTTTAAGCCCAGTTTTCGCTGTAATGATGCCAAGTGACAGAGGGACTGCGGCAGTTGGATCCAGTGTTCTTGACTTTGAACTGAGAAGATAGCTTTTCTAGTGCGTTCATGATGGATCTCACGAAATATGGGATCTGTAAGCCAGTTTTGAAAAGAGTATTTTGGTGGTCACCGGGCAGAGGGAGTAGAAAACAAGAAAGATATAAGGGTTCACCTGAGAGAGAGATTTTATGTATCACAAGAATAGTTTTATACTGACAACCAATGTGCTGTTTTCAGAAGAGAGGTTACATGGGACAGTGGTACCAACATTGGCCTATATGTAGCTTTCTTTGATGTTGATGGCAAAGGTGTACAGACTACAGTCATATTTTATATTAAATAAATACATTGAAAGGGCATAGGATTTGGTATACTGCCTTTCTGTGGTCACAATCAAAATGGTTTACATATTATAGAAAGGTACTTATTTTGTACCTGGGGCAATGGAGGATTAAGTGAGTTTCCCAGAGTCACAAGGAGCTGCAGTGGGAATTGAACCTAGTTCCAAGATTCTCAAGCTGCTGCACTAACCATTAGGCTACTCCTAATGGTACCTAACCCCTGCCTGGGTATTTCAGAATGGTATCCAACCCCTGCCATAGCGTTTCAGACTGAGCTGTTTTATTTTCTATGACTCCGGCCTTTAGTTTATTTGTCTCAGAGCTGCAAGGGGGCTTGATCTTTAACAGGAAGATTTAAAGCCTCGCCCCCAGCTCCACCCCACTGTGCTCAGCAACACTTCCCAGATTCATCCACTTCAATTCCTGGCTCCAATCTCTTCATAGACCTCTGCCGTGCCACCAACAAGACACCTCCCACTCTGGTAGCAGGAGACATTAATAAAATATCATCTCCTGCTGCCATGAGACCAGTCCTGTGGTAAAGAGTTGTGGATTTTTCAGTTCTTATCACAAGACTGGTCCCACAGCAGCAGGAGATGATGTCTTAGTAATACTACTCTGCTGCTGATGGAAGGGGAGGCTGCTCAGTGGGTGTTTTTCACTTCCCAGTGGGAGTGTGGAAGATGACCCTGAAAGCAGGAGACTTGGCAGATCTTTTGGCTTCATATACTTCCTTTCACATTCAACAACAAGTATGGGGACCTTTTACTAAGCCGTGTAAGCGTCTAAGCGTGCCTAATGCATGCCAAAATGGAGTTACGCCCGACTACTGTGTGGCTCTTGCGGTAATTTCATTTTTGGCGTGCGTCCAATACGCCCGTTTGAAAAATATTTTTTTTTTCGGGCGCACGTTGTAATGGACGTGCGCCAAGTGGCATTTGGCGCACGTAGGTCATTACCGCCCAGTTACCGCGTGAGTCTTTACCGCTAGGTCAGTGGCTAGTGGTAAGGTCTCGGACCCAAAATGGACGCGTGGCAATTTTCATTTTGCCGCACGTCCATTTTCGGCAAAAATTTTAAAAAAGGCCTGTTGTACAGGTGCAAAAAATGGATCGCCCAAAAAACCAAGCCTACACTACTGCAAGCCATTTTCAGCGTTGCCTTTGTAAAAGG